>NW_015665007.1:540-10512 GCF_001515625.1 Sinocyclocheilus rhinocerous | reverse complement strand
CGTTTTTTTTTTTTATTTTGATTGTATGTTAAAGTGATTTTTTTCTTGTTGTTTATATCTTCATGCTCACCCTGCCTTTGGCAACGAACCTGTTCCACTTTGCTTAGGGTTGTTATGTCCCGGTGTATTCCGGGTGGCGTAGTCGACTATAGGATTTCTTATTATTGGTAATTTTCAATCTCCTGACCACTTACTGCCACATTGCATCGTTTTAAGGTTATAAAATAAAACTTAATTGAAAATCGGTAAAGTTACTCACTCTGATTGCTGTCCATGTCGTCCATCTTTAGTGATCCAATTTGGTAGGTGGCGCTGTTACAAAAGAATAGGGTCCTAGAACTGCAGCCTCCGGTTGTGCAGGAACATACTATTGGATGTTATGGACCTTCGCCTTCCACAGACGATGTAAATACATTCATTCAGACCACTTGATTGCAATCGGGATGTGAAAATCTTTCAACCAAATGTTTTTGAACCAAATCACCTACCCTGCCTCTACCCCGCGATTTCTACTGAGGGTGTAAACCGACTGCGCCCTCGTGAAGCCACTACTCCCTGCACCTCCGGAGATCTGTGCACGCCACTGAATGCACGACACGTGCGATTCAGTTCCCAACCCAATGCATAATATGGAGATATTTCAGACTGATATGTCTAAGTAAAAGGGGCATTTTATTAATCACATTACTAAAATTAATACAGACACATGGCATAAAATAATACATAAAAGTGCTGTATTAGATTGTTGTTTTCGTTTCTCGTTGCCTTTGCTCCAGACAGCTGCTTCCCCTGCTGTGTTCTGTTATGAACAAGATTTTCTGTAAATCACATGACTTCATGAGCTCATGACCATGCTGTTTTTGCCTAGATTTCATTTCAAAGCCCAATTTTGTGAAGGTGGGTATAGCCCTTCTATTCTGAGTTAGTAGGTTAGCTGTCCTAATGGAATAAACGCATAGCCTACGAACAAGTATAACAGCAAGATGATCTGTCCTGTTTTTTGTGGTTTTTGTTTTTCTTACAGTGGATTCACAGAGACCCACGTAAGTACTAGAATTATTGACTACATTTTACCTATTTTATTTTCTTGTTTGCTCATAACCCGCATCTTGTTCTATCCAATCAGTGTTTATGCAGTTATGCATGTGTATGCATTTATACCTTAGATGTCTAATTGTTGCTCCAAATATAATTCACGTGGGAGTGGAAGAGACTGTGAGTGTGCAGCTTCATGGAGCAACTAAAGGAACCAGTATGCAGCTATACTTTCAAGACCAGATCTCTCAAAAAAAATGTGTCCGAAAAGAAATCTATAATCCTTAAGGACAATAACTACCAGGCTGTGATAAAACTTAAGGTATGTCTGTACAATTCATATTTTTAAAAGTTTTAAAGTGTGTTTCTCAACTTCCAGTGTCTTTTCTTACTCATGTACCATAGGTTCATCGCAGCTTGTATGGAAGTACAAAAGTGCAAGAGTATGTTCAGCTTGCAGCCACAAGCAATGATGTCTTTGGGGACAAAGACGGAAATGCAAAAAAAGCCAGCATTTTTTTGTCAACAAAAAGAGGGTACGTTTTCATCCAAACAGACAAGCCAATTTATAATCCAGGAGAAAATTGTATGATAATTAATTTTCTTATTTCTTATTAATATTATTTTTTCTTTTACTTTTGATAAATCTGTATTACTTGCTTACTAGTGTAACCCCCTTAATCCCCGGGTTTACTTCAGGGATTTGTGATCTAATTGAAAATATAAATTGTCTAAATTCGTTCAAGGAGCTTTGGGGTATTTTTCCTTTCAAACCAAATTCTCAAAATGTAAATGAACAACTGAAATATCATGAACACGACACTGACAAGGTACGCGATACAGTACGAGACCAAACGCGATTTCAGCACGTCTCTGAATACTGAAAGGTTTTTTTTTTGTTTTGTTTTTTTTAGATATTTACCTATTTATTAATTTTTTTTTAGATATTTACCTATTTAGATGCTTCTTATTTAGATTTATGGCTTTGATTTTCTCAGTTTTGTTTGTGCATGTATAGCCAAAAAACAGGAAAAATCAGATGAATACAATAAAAATGGCACCACCTCCCTGAAGAAAGAAAGGAACAATTAAGATGACAACCAGCAAAAAGGTAATACACAACCACAGGATTCCACAATAGTTTTAAGAAGCTGTGCTGAGCTAGACTGGTCACAGACAGGTTTCTCAACTTCTGAGAGTTTCTCCTGTTAAATGCTGCCTCACTCCTGAGTTACTCTTTTTGTGAAGGAATATATCAAATGAGTTATCATCCCCTCAAGAAATATAAATTCAATCAAGTGAATTTGTGTCCAAATTTGTTGACTGTGTTTGGATGGCACACAAATTGTTTGGCATTGGGTTCACTTCTGCCTCATGATTAGGTGTATTCATAAAAATGCTAAATTTTGAATGTTTGTCCTCTTGACTTACAATCATTGAACCTCAGGAAAGGAGCAGAGCGAATTGTGTAAATTATTTGTAAAGCTATTCCTATGTAAATTGTCATTTCAGTGCAACGATTTACATAGGACTGGTTTTACAAACAATTTACACATTTGTTTTGTGAATAAAGTTGCTTGATTCTATAGAGTGGTGCAGTGACGTCAGAACCCGGAAAACCATTATGAAGGGTTATAAAATGGTTCAAATTAAACTCAGATTCATAAATCTCATAGATTATGTGCATAGCTATAATTCTGTGTAAAAGAAAAAAAGGCATGAACATGAGAATGCATGTCGGGTTGGAAGTTGATATTAATGTCAACATGTGACAGCTGGACAAGTTTCACAGACATTTGACAAACAGAAATGGAACAGCTGTTGCCGTATGAACTAATTAAACAATTACAACCAGCTTTACCAGTTTTCTGTGTGCTTATACTGTATGTGCAGGAATGTGACTGCTGTAAGAAAACGCTTGTGTCTCAATGAATCAAAAGTTTTTTTTTTTTAGATATTTACCTATTTATTAATTTTTTTTTAGATATTTACCTATTTAGATGCTTCTTATTTAGATTTATGGCTTTGATTTTCTCAGTTTTGTTTGTGCATGTATAGCCAAAAAACAGGAAAAATCAGATGAATACAATAAAAATGGCACCACCTCCCTGAAGAAAGAAAGGAACAATTAAGATGACAACCAGCAAAAAGGTAATACACAACCACAGGATTCCACAATAGTTTTAAGAAGCTGTGCTGAGCTAGACTGGTCACAGACAGGTTTCTCAACTTCTGAGAGTTTCTCATCTGTTTTATGCTGCCTCACTCCTGAGTTACTCTTTTTGTGAAGGAATATATCAAATGAGTTATCATCCCCTCAAGAAATATAAATTCAATCAAGTGAATTTGTGTCCAAATTTGTTGACTGTGTTTGGATGGCACACAAATTGTTTGGCATTGGGTTCACTTCTGCCTCATGATTAGGTGTATTCATAAAAATGCTAAATTTTGAATGTTTGTCCTCTTGACTTACAATCATTGAACCTCAGGAAAGGAGCAGAGCGAATTGTGTAAATTATTTGTAAAGCTATTCCTATGTAAATTGTCATTTCAGTGCAACGATTTACATAGGACTGGTTTTACAAACAATTTACACATTTGTTTTGTGAATAAAGTTGCTTGATTCTATAGAGTGGTGCAGTGACGTCAGAACCCGGAAAACCATTATGAAGGGTTATAAAATGGTTAAAAAAAAAAGAGTCACTTCTACTCTTCAGAGTCAAAAATGACCGCATTGGAAATGAATGGGAGGAGAATTTCATCTAATGGAAATGTTTGAGACTACGCCCAGACAAAGTCATACTGAAAGATTTTTTTTTAATTTTTTTTTAGATATTTACCTCAAATTTAGATACTTCTTATTTAGATTTATGGCTTTGATTTTCTCAGTTTTGTTTGTGCATGTATAGCCAAAAAACAGGAAAAATCAGATGAATACAATAAAAATGGCACCACCTCCCTGAAGAAAGAAAGAAACAATTAAGATGACAACCAGCAAAAAGAAGACTATGGGTAATGCAAACAGTCATTCACAACCACAGGATTTCACAATAGTTTCAACAAGCTGTGCTGAGCTAGACTGGTCACAGACAGGTTTCTCAACTTCTGAGAGTTTCTCATCTGTTTTATGCTGCCTCACTCCTGAGTTACTCTTTTTGTGAAGGAATATATCAAATGAGTTATCATCCCCTCAAGAAATATAAATTCAATCAAGTGAATTTGTGTCCAAATTTGTTGACTGTGTTTGGATGGCACACAAATTGTTTGGCATTGGGTTCACTTCTGCCTCATGATTAGGTGTATTCATAAAAATGCTAAATTTTGAATGTTTGTCCTCTTGACTTACAATCATTGAACCTCAGGAAAGGAGCAGAGCGAATTGTGTAAATTATTTGTAAAGCTATTCCTATGTAAATTGTCATTTCAGTGCAACGATTTACATAGGACTGGTTTTACAAACAATTTACACATTTGTTTTGTGAATAAAGTTGCTTGATTCTATAGAGTGGTGCAGTGACGTCAGAACCCGGAAAACCATTATGAAGGGTTATAAAATGGTTCAAATTAAACTCAGATTCATAAATCTCATAGATTATGTGCATAGCTATAATTCTGTGTAAAAGAAAAAAAGGCATGAACATGAGAATGCATGTCGGGTTGGAAGTTGATATTAATGTCAACATGTGACAGCTGGACAAGTTTCACAGACATTTGACAAACAGAAATGGAACAGCTGTTGCCGTATGAACTAATTAAACAATTACAACCAGCTTTACCAGTTTTCTGTGTGCTTATACTGTATGTGCAGGAATGTGACTGCTGTAAGAAAACGCTTGTGTCTCAATGAATCAAAAGTTAAGATGTTAAATTATTTGTTAACAGTACTTTCAAGGCTGCTACACATATTAAGGTTACAAAATAGGTGTATGAAGTAGTTACAATTTGGGATGCATGTGCTGTAAATGTGGAATATTACTTGATAAATAATGAAAGGGAGAACTGAATCATTATATATTGTACAATAATATTGTATTTTGTACATGTGACTTGGATAGGTTTATTGCAAATGAAACATTTATAATTTCATTCATTTAAACAAATTTACTCTAAATGCAGACGCTGCATCCAATGCATCCCACATTTTCTCAATGACACTCCCCCAACTTGGGGAGATCAGAAGAACACTCCCAATCAGGGTGCATAATGTTCAGAGTTTCCTACTCATAATTATGACTTTATAGTGGTGCTCACCTATATGTCTCATCAACTAAATCAGCATACTATCATCTCAAAAACATTGCAAGAATTAGATGTTTTGTTTCCAGTCAAGACTTGGAGAAACTTGTTCATGCCTTTATCACCAGCAGGGCAATCACTCCCGAAAATATCCTATTATAAAGACAGAGAAATGCAACATCAACCCTGAACGTGCCATCACAGTGTGGCCTCCTTGTATTTGAACACATGATACTGTATAAGCTTACCTTATAGCCAGTGTTGACAGTCTTGATTATAACGGTAGTGTCAGGCGCCCGCTGTAACAATGCTAGAACAGCTTTGCGGATCCTCAACACTCTATGGGTGTAGAAATCCAGAGGGTACGTGGTGAAATGGGGCCCCAGATTGAACATAATGACTGTGTGGGATCCTCCAGCCAGGTCATCGATCTCATTACTGATGTAGTGCAGATTAGCAACTGCTGATTTTCGGCTGCGCAGAGGAATGCCGTGAGCCCTCCAGTGTAAGTCAATGTTGTTCTTCACATCCACTGCTAGGAGCGGCCCTGACTGATATTGAACATGCAGGTTCATCTGTTTCAGGGCTGAAAAACAGTGAGTGACACCAACAAATATGATCCCAAAATTACTGTACACACTGTATATATAATATATAATTATTTAACCAATGAATAAATTCTCACTTGGTACTACTTTCACAAAGAACTCAAACCACTGTCTCATGGTAGAGTCTCCCATCATGTAAATGTGTTTGTCTTTCAGGCACTCTGTTGTCGTTTGGGTTGTAAAATGTCGGGTGCTACAGACAAAAGACGTCCACACATCATTGAGGTAAAAGCCGGCTGGAACTGGAGTGTGTAAACCAGGATGACATTTCTCTGCTACATCTGGAAGATGAGTAAATGGAGACTGTAAGGTCTTTAAGGAAGGTATGAGTTTGCCAAAATTTGCCTAAACTGGTCTTTTATTTTTTTTATTAATTCCTCTTTTTTGTGCAACACATTTCCCAGCATCTCTGTGCTGTACTATTCCTCTGGGTTAAACTATTGACCAACATACCAATAGTTTCATTTCCATGGGAATGAACAATTTTGATGATGCTCTTATCTCCATTGATACCTTTGTTAGTTTGCGTCCTGTCAAAGAGAACATGTTTGTCTGTCATACTGCCTTCCATCAATGCATTAAATAAATCAAGTATAAAGTCAATCATGAATCATTTAACAGACGGTTTCTATAACCGCCCATAGAATGGTACACACGGGCACTGCATGGCAGGGATTTGGGTCTCTGGCAGCGCCATATTTCTTCGGTACGGGGATCTTTGTATTCACAGCAACAGTCTCCAGTTCCCATATGCTCTAGTCCATTCTTGTCCCACTTAACATTACACATCACTGCTTCACTCAGCCTGGTCTTATTTGGTCCTGGTCCCTCGTAAAATCCATTAAAGTACACCCTGTCAGAGTCAGTATCTCTGTGACGCTTCAGGACCTGCACAGCCTCACTGGAGTGAATTAGACGCACAGCCACCTGGGCCTCGCCGACCCACGGCAGGAGGAAATGCACAGAGTAGGAGCCGTTGAGCAGGTCCACCACCTCCCCAAACACACTGGCCTGTGACAGAGGAACATTCTCAGTACAACTCTCTCTGTCTGACCCTGGTACAGTACAACAGCTAATTAGTTCTAGTAAAATTATGTGTTCAATCACTCACCTTAGTTTTAGACCAGAACAGCTTGGCTTGAAAAAAGTCGCCTCCATAACTCTTGGATTTACTGTCAAAGTCCTTTGCGTGCACCGTAACAAAAAGCTCCTCACCAGTTTGGAAGCTCTCTTTCAGGTTCTCAATGTTGAATGTGGTGTGGGCTGGACTAGTACTCGTGGACACATTTGTGATTGACCTGTCAGGCCCATCCCAGTAAACAGCCTGCTGTAACCTGGAGTAGCCATCTAAACTGATTCCAAATTCAGAGTAAAATGACCTTACAACTGACTCTTCTGAACTGAATCCTGAAGAAGTGGAGTTTGGAGAGTTAGAGAGTCCTGGAACGTGCTGAGACAAAAAGCTTGGTGGAGGTTGTTTCTTCCTTTCATTACCAATATCAGTCCATACAACCTACAAATGCATAACAAATGAAAAAGTTCCTTCTTTGTGGGAATCATGCTTGTAGATTATATTACTAAAACTAAACCAAAAAATCATGACAATAATGAGTTCACTTAGGATACTAAATAGCATAATATGCATAATATATTATACCACACTGTTAAATGTGTGATTCTGATTGGTTGATGAATGTTCTAAGGCAGGGGTAGGCAAGTTCGGTCCTAGAGAGCCGCAGTCCTGCAGAGTTCAGCTCCAACCCTAATCAGACACACCTGAACAAGCTGATCAATGTCTTCAGGATTACTAAGGCTATAGGCAGGTGAGTTTTTTTTTCAGGGTTAGAGCTGAACTCTGCAGGACTGCGGCTTTCTAGGACCGAACTTGCCTACCCCTGTTCTAAGGTGAGCAATTATTTTCCAGTAAACCTATACTATTAAGTAGTTCCAGGTCTGTTGACAGCAATATTTATTTATTATTATTATTATTATTATTATTATTATTAATTTTACATTTCTTAGTAGATTTATGCATTTATTTATTTATATTTCTTTGTATATTTAATTTATGCATTTCATTATTATTTTGGGAGCTTTGGCATTCCATATTTGTGTGTGCGTTGTTTGTCAGCAAGCAGAATGTGTCTGTCTCTAGCACACACTTAAATGACATCACTCACTTCACCAAAATATTGCAGTTATTTCAAAGGTCCTTACAGCCTACAGTACAACAGCAAATTAACCAAAATTCACAAATACACTGACTAAGCAAACAAATACGAATTATTTACATTTTAAATCGTCATGCCTTGACAACGGGCTGCTGTCAAAATTTAAACTCAGAATTCAGAATCTTAAGACAATCATGATGCATCAGAGAATTGATTGTGTAAGGAATAATTGACGACTATTTTTCATTACGATTTAAATCCTACGTGGCGCCTCATAGATATGGAATTGTAATTCTACTTATATTTGCTTTATGTATAGTTGCATTTTTCCCCAACATTTATTTATTTTCATTCATACATTTCTTTGTCCATGTGGTAATGAGGGGGTGTGTTTTATTTCAAACATCGAGCTCAGAGTTCTAGCTTAGGCAAGGAAGAAACTTTGAGGCCTTTGAGTAGGGCAAATCAATGAACGAATGGCTTAGAAATGGTAGATATGGCCAAAATCTTATATCATTGGATAAGTGATTTAATATCATTGTAACAGTATGTACAGTTTATAGGGTGAACATACATACTCTTTTTTTTTCCTGGACATGGCAGAATTTGGCTGAATATGAACATACCGCAACTTCAATAGATCTGATGAATATTTGACACTGAAGAATGTGCAAATGAAATCATCCAGTATTAAAATCAGGAAAAAAACAACACAAACAAAATATACAGGCAATTTATTATAACCAATAACCTATGCAGTTTAAATGGGCATGACTCTTCTGTGTAGCTTATAACATACATATGTTTGGTTTGAAATAGACACACTCTTTATTAATCTTTCAGTATCCTCAGTATCTTGGAAATACGAGTTTTATTTTAAGCATTTGATTTGTCACCTGTTATTCATGCAAAATTAGGCAACTTAAATGTATGCTGAATGTGCAGTCGAGTTTCAAGCACATTGACCAATATAGATAAGATATATCTAATATGTTTACATATCAATATGCACTGAAAAAAAATTTCATTCATCCAGTTAAAAAAAGTACATAGACTGCAGCAGTGTTGGGGAGTAACTAGTTACATGTAACAGAATTACGTAATTTAATTAGAAAATAAAAGTAATTGTAATCAGTTACAGTTACTAAGAAAAAATGTGTAATTAAATTACAGTTACTTATGAAAATGTTAAGGATTACAAAGGAGTTACATCTGATTTTTTCACATACACTCCCACATACAGATTTAATTGAGTTCTTTCATAAATTGCAGTGACTGCTCTAAAATATGAAACACCAATGTTTCAGAAGTTTATAACAAGCTTATGTATATGCTTTATTTTTTTAAGATTAACTGTTTTTTCTAAGGCAACACTAAGGCAGATTCCAGTGTTTCCTGTCATAGCTATGCAAAGATTTGATTTCAAAAACAGTATCATAGCTATTAAACTATTTCTTGTTATGACTTTAAATATGTATTTAACCTCAGAATGATTTTAAAGTAAGTCTGATTTTGTGGTGGCTGTGCTTCAGATGCCCATTTTCCACAAGTTGGTATGATTCTTTAGGGTATTCTTGAAATGGTCTCAGTGGTCGTGTAAAACAACACCCTTTTTACCTTGTCAAAAACAGCTCTGTTCACAGCGACTCGTTTCCGTGCATATCTCTTTACATGCTAATGAGCTTTGCCCCCCCCGCCCCTCTCTTCTGTGGAAGAGCAAACACGATTCGCAAATAATCATAAAAAATAAAAAGTGTGTTGACACCAATAACCTTGTGGGCAGCGTGCTGACATACAGCACTTCGGGTGTCCCATATTCAAATCGGACCTTTCCCGATCCCGCTGAAGGTGGAAGAGAGCGCTGGTATTCATTCCAAAATCAAAATGGCTTGATAATTGAGACTGTTTAGGTTTTTGGGGGG
>NW_015665007.1:0-170 GCF_001515625.1 Sinocyclocheilus rhinocerous | reverse complement strand
ATCTGATTATAATGCGATGAAAAGCATTTTCTGGTTCTTATCAGAGAAGGATTTGGTGCACTTGTACACTGTCCCTATGAAATAAGCTACAGAATATGTATATATGATAAACTAAACCAGTAATTTATCACATTAAAATACCAGTTTATAATTCAGAGATTTAACTTAAC
>NW_015665006.1:3022-3238 GCF_001515625.1 Sinocyclocheilus rhinocerous | reverse complement strand
GGGTATTTTAATGTAGTGTTTTGTTGAAGAGTTTACTATTGTGAACTGATTTGAAAAGAAACAGACACAGTATTGTTTTTGATAATTTATTTTGTCACGCTCTGCGAAGTGTGCGAAACGTCATCTGTACTGAGTGAGGTTGTTGAACTGCTCCAGGACGCTGGACACACAAGTACTCTGGTTCTTTTGCCCCGAGGCTGCGCCGGCCAAGCCAAC
>NW_015665006.1:0-2575 GCF_001515625.1 Sinocyclocheilus rhinocerous | reverse complement strand
CTTTATCTATCTATCTATCTATCTATCTATCATTCAATCTATCTATCTATCATCTCTATCTATCTATCTATCTATCTATCTATCATCTGACTATTTCTATCTATCATCTATCTATCTGTCTGTCTATCTATCATCTGACTATTTCTTTCTATCTATCATCTATCTATCTATCTATCTTTCATCTGACTATTTCTATCTATCATCTGACTATTTCTATCTGATACCAGTACCTGCAAGTGGAGAGCAAGATCAAACACAAGTGTCACTAGAAGGGAGAGATACTCAAAGCAGTAGTCGGTTAGTGGATGAAACTGTTCACCGCTCAATATCTTCACCAAGGAGTGAAGCTGAGAGTATACGGATGAATGATGCAAGAGAAGACCCAGTGGAAGAAGATCCAATGACAATAAGACGATCTGCACGAGAACGAAAACCCAAGAGCATGTTCACATATGAGACATTAGGTCAACCCTCAATACAACCCCATACTGCATGTAGCAGCTTATTCACTACCATACTTACCTGTGTGGGCAGCACCTTATCCTGTGGCACATTCATTTCAGATTTCGCCTTCCACTGACCTAAATACATTCATACCCTTCACATCCACAATGCCAGTATATTGAACACAAGACATACAAAAGAAAAAAAAAAGGGGGTTAAACTGTGTGAATTTGTGTAACTGGAGCCTATTTCATTTTGTCGGGGAGGATGTGACACCCTAAAGTATGTACACATTTTGGGTATTATGATTTTGGAAGGAAACGTTTATTTTTCTTATATTGTTTTCATTTTACATGTAGTTGATATGTTGAATGTAATGGGAAGCTGAAAACAGTTAAATGTGAGTCATTGTCTATTGCTGAGTGAGACCTGGACTCTTATTCTGAAAATGAGCTGGATGACTCTTATTTTGGCAATGAGCGGAGAACTCCCAGGAGCAGTGTTGCGCGTGCGCCCTCACAGTTGCTGGGGATTATGTGCGACACAGACATATGTGCTCCTGTCTCCTCAATTTTTCCTGTTTTTACAGGTATGACATTCAACAACGAAAAACAATATGCACACGAGTGATGTGACAGGTATGACATTCAACAACTAAAAACAATATGCACACGAGTGATGTGATCATTATGTAGGTTTATAAATGTTCGGTTCACGAAGTTATTGTAAATGCGTGGACCATCCGCCATTTCAGGGACGCTGTAAAATGCCCGCGTGTGTACAATGGACACTTGTAATGTGCTCACGAAATGTTTATTTCGACTCACATCGGCTCCACTTACCAGGTTATAATGTGAATTATTTTCTTATTTGTATTGTAATTGTGTTGAGTTAATCAGAGTTCATGTGTGATATAAATATCGATGCATTTCTCCAGACAATGTTTAAAAAACATTCCAGTGCAGACGAATGTAATGTGATTCTAATTCATGCTAATGCAGAAGGGAAACCATATGTTAATGTAATATGAGGGTAAATCTGATTATAATATCAGTAACTAAAGTGTTAGATGTGTATGGATTATACATTTCTCAGGTCTTTATGCCTTACATGTTAAGTCATGTGTGATGATTTAATATTCATCAGATAGGATTTGATTTCTTTGAATAGATGTAAAGGAGCAAAGTGAAGAGCTCAAATGTTGTTTTGTAGGAAAAGAGGTAATACAATGAAAAGGTGAAATGTGCATTGTTTTGACGGTAGAGAAAAAGAGAGAATGACAATTGTGCATTAATGAGGAGAGAGAATTATACTTTATTGATAAAGCTTTGTTGAATTTCAATGTGAAAACCATTGAATAAGCAGTTGCTGGGAGTTTTGTGCGACACAGACATATGTGCTCCTCACAGGTGGAGCAGAGAAGCAAAACTACTGTTCAGGGTTTCAAGTACAGGTCAGTTTCATCTGTAAATATGCTATTGTAGTTTTGTCTTTGTTTACTTAGTTAAGCAGCAGCAGCCCATTGCTCATCAGTCATCACTCAAAATACTAATATATAATATGTTATACTGACTGAACCATTAAATCTTAAAAACTGCTAAACTACTGCTAAACTAACTACTTTCAACCATATAATGCTTATTTTAGGTTTCAGACATTTAAATACAAGTACTAGCAAAACCATACATTTACAGTCCTTTACAGGTTTGGCGCCGCCAGAGTGGAGCTGCGGAGTGCTCTACGGTGCAGCAGGATATCTCTCTTCACTTCAGGTGAGTACTGAGGATTTCTGAGGTGATTTAAGCGTGTGTTTTAATGAGCAAATAAAAGTTCCTTACCTTATTTAGGAAATGCTGAGTGACGGGTGATGGCGTTACGCTAGTTCTCCGTAGTTAAAATGCTATTGACAATCGTCTAACGTTACATCCCATTAAACACACTGAAAATATATAACGTTAAGCATGTTAATGTGTTTTTCATTATATTTGTGTACTTTCACAATTGTGTAGCTGGAAGATTTTAACTTTTCTTTTTCTATTCCCATAATTATTATTATTGTAACTTGTAGTGCCATGAGTGTGAATAATAGCAGCAGGATGAATAGTTTTAAATTCAGTAGTACAGTGTCTTG
>NW_015665005.1:64711-70902 GCF_001515625.1 Sinocyclocheilus rhinocerous | reverse complement strand
TTCCCAAAGCGACTCGATGCAGCTCGAGTTCCTGAAGGGGAACTATAAAGATAACGATATCGTCTGTTTATTCTAAGCGCACGTGCGTCTGCCGCTTTAAATTCTCGAGCTAGTTACTCTTTAATATTGAGAACGATTTTTAAAACTATATCTTTATCGTTATCTTTATAGTTATCGTCCTTGGTGTGAACTCTTTGTATTGTTACATCAAGATGGTACAAGATTATCATATTTAAATCAATGTGATAAACCAGTTAGGTCAAAAGTAATCTAAAAGTAGTGTGATTATATTACTCAAAATGTCATGTCATGGAATTTGGAATCAGTAACGATTACAATTTGTAAATAATTTACTCCGCACGCTCCAGACAAAAAAAGTTAATGTGAAGCGTACATATTTTACTAAACTTTAAAAACGTTTTATTTTTAAGTAGATAACAACATCAGTGAAATACAATAGTGCAACACTGAGACAGCTGTTACATTCATATAGTGACGTTTTATAATACTGATACCAAACTCATATGTTTTGAAGGAGAGATAACTTTTTAAAATGATGTATTGCATGTAAAATGTAAACTGAATTATTGTAAATAAAATTCTGACACTAAAGGCAATAGCTATGCACAGTATGTAAGACATGCTTACTTGCTCAAAACTAGTTGTTGTTTTTTTAATAGCCATGTTGACCATTAAAACTGTTATTTTGGAACTAGGCAGAGGATTGATTTGAGCTTAAACATAATATTAAAGCATTTATTGAGCATCACATTTATCTGCCTTGATAAAAATTATATTAATTCTTGACATTATGCTTACATGCTTTAAAACTAAGCGTGATGGCAAGAATTAATGCCATTTGTATTAATCATAAATATAAAATTATATCGCAGGAACAAGATAAAATCATAAAAATAATCACACAACAAGTACACATATAGAAAATGTCACACCCATAAAACAGTCACATGCAATAAGTAAAGTGAGTGGCAAAGGGGGGAGAGTAATGTGACGCATATAAATTACTGTTTAACGAGAAGCCGTATTCCATAAATTATTCAAAACACCTGGGATTACAATATGAGATCAAATGATGGTAGAATAGCAGCTCTCTGCTGGGGGCTGCATCCTTTCTGTTTCATACCCTCCTTTTCATCTTAAATAAGGCGAGAGCTCCATGAGACACGCTCAGGCCAGACGAATGAACGACAAGACCACAGTTACTTTAGTCCCACCTGCGATCGCTTCTTTCATTTTCGTATACTAGCCAGTTTTAGGCTACAGCCATCAGTAAACAGATATAAGGCTATTTCTTTGACTAGAGGCATTTTTACATCTCATTGGTTTTCTAAACAGACTCTTTGTGGTGTGTGAAAGTTTTGTCTTGGAAAGTTTTTTTTTTTTTTTAGTATGTCCCCGATCCATTTTGAATTTGTAAAATGGATCCAAAAAATCCAATTAAAAATGACATTTTTTTAAAATTCTAATAATCTAAAAATAAATAAACAAACAATTACATTTTTGTATTTCCATTTTAACATAAATTACATAATTGCATCACATTTCTGTTGCTGTGACAGTTATTTTCCAAAACAAGCATTTACTCTAATGAAGTGTTTAGTAAGTTAGTGTTTGCCAAGGTGACTACAGTGTCTATAAAGAGCATGCTTAAGCTTAAATGTAAGATATGTTATGTGTGAAAGATCGTGGTAAATATCACTTAAATTAACTTTTTATTATGTCATTTCAAATAAATTTGGTATTTGGTATTATATACTATTATGTGCCCCCAAAACATATATAAAATTCAAGCTGTTACAATGTTATTTCCAATACATTTCATACATTAATTCCAATATTTTCCATCATTTCAAATGTGGTGCAAATGACACATGAAATTTGTTCATGTTAATTAGTTGAGAATAAATGACAATAATGACAGAATTCTTATTAGGTGCATGTTTGTCCACTATTGGACAAAATATATTAACTAGTGAGAAAATTAGAGCTTAAACATCTGCATTACCAAAAGTGCCCATAGTTAAAGAAACACCCATAAACTCTAATTTTCAGGTTGTTTTTTATATTAATTATATTATATTATATTATATTATTATGAAAAGTCAAATGACAGTATTCCAATATTTGGTTAAAAAAATACTGCAAACATATGGTTTAGGAATTGCTATTCTTAGCTTTGCTGTCTTAGTTTGCACAGGTGCACCAGTACATTCATACAGATTTTTAACATTAAAGCTAAAGAAACATGTATAATAAAAACATTAATCTTTTTTTTTAATCTATAAAAGCATTTTAACCAGAATTCAACAAAACAAAAACAATTAAACAAACAAAAAAAAAGATACGTATAGATTTCAATATATTTATTCCTCTTTTTTTAAAAGGAAATAAGCTAACTGTAATTTTCTTACAGAGGTTCAAATATTAAGTAAAAAAAGAAAGAGAGAGAGAGAGAGAGCAATAAACTATAGTAAAACAAGCATATAGCACATAATAGCACAGCATGTCTTCTGTAATTATGAAACACATTACTAGAACATGAGCATATAAATATAAAGTTCCCTCAAATAAAGTACAATAAGCTAACTTTTACGACTGTGACTGTATAGAGAGTGGCTTCTCACCTGATGACAGGCCATGTAGAGTTTGATTATGAAAGGGGAAGGCATAAAAACTGTTTTTTTTAAAGAGGAGGATATATTTACGTGTGTCTGATTGTATCTCTTCGGTGCTATACAAACTAAATCTACTGCAAGATTCACCTCACAACTCAAATGGTGTACTCCAGCGCCCCCTATAGACCGCAACATCTTCTCTTAATCACTGCTGCATTCTCCAGTGTAGACAGGACAATTCTTGCAAGTTTCAGAGACTTTCCCCTCTTGTGCCATCTCTGATCAGACCCCCACACACACAGCACGACGTCTACGGGTGCCTCGAAAAGCTCCCGCTCCCCCGTGAGCGCAGAAACCCTGCATCGGGAACGAAGTAGTACACCATGTAAAGATGCCCCTCTATTCTATTATTCATCCCAATGATTCCTGCAGGCCAATGCACTCCCCCAATGACATGCCGGGGGACTGCACATGACACTGAGAGTGAATTAGCGGCATTGCATTAGCCATCTGCATATGGGTAGGGGCCCACTTCCATGGCCCTCCAAGGACGACACTGACAGTAATGTTAAACTGATTTCCCCTGGGACAAGCGGGAGAGCAGTTTACAGAAAGCCAATGAGAACGTTGTGGAGACGCGAGATGCTACAGTGGAGCAGCAAAGGAAGGATTGTGTTTGCAGTCATTTCAATGTTCTGTTTGTTCTAGACTAGGAGTCGTCAGAGCTTTCTTACTTGATCTGCCAAATGCTTTGTTTCTTAAAGGCGTTTACATACACGGATCTCAAGTTCTTCATGGGTTAGATGTTTACCTAGACTTCTTTGTCCAGTCTGAAATGACACAGAAACTTCCTGCCCAGCAAGTGTCTAAACAGTTTAGAATTTACCCCTTTAGAGCCTACTACGTCATATTTGTTATGCAAATTTTATGTCAGGCTTTTGAGGAAGGTTTATTTGTCCATCGCTCAAACGTAATTTTATTGCATATATGTTTTGCCTCCTCCAATAAAATCTACAGAGCTTTGGTCATAAAACTAAGCATTTAAATACCATCTTACTAAGAAATATTATTGGAGATTAAGAGTCACAACTGATATTTCTTTGCATTTTATGAAAGTAGCTTGCTATACAAAGATCTCACTGATTTTCAGAATATCAGAATCTTATAATATCTATAAATATCTCTATAAATATCAGCGACTGCAAGTTTTTTTTTTTCCTCAAGTATGAGCTCCATATTCTCACTATACCATACTATATAGCTATAAAGGCCTGATGTATCAAATTTGATACTCATCAAAAACACATGTGCATATACAGTATATATGTCACGGGTTGTGTTGAGAAGCCAGGCAAAGGACACAGCAGGTAAAGTCCAAAACTCACAATTTAATAGTGGACTCAAACTTAGGCAGATACGCAAGGGAAAACACAACTTAGTATAATGGTGACCGAACAGAGAGTGACTGAAAGGGAGCAACTTAAATACATAGACAGATGAGGATCATTAACTAAACACAGGTGATGGGGGTAAATTAATCAGGCTAAACGAGACCAGGAACATAACCAAATAAGGGCACACAGGAACAAAAACAAAACAGAACACAGGAAAACACAGAAACAAGGTGTCCATGGTAACTAAAAGGGTTAATATATATATGTATATATATATATATATATATACAGTATATATATGTATATGTGTGTGTGTGTGTGTGTGTGTGTGTGTACTGTATGAATATATATATATATATACAGTATATATATGTATATGTGTGTATATATATCTATATATATATATATATACAGTATATATATGTATATGTGTGTATATATATCTATATATATATATATATAAGTTTAATATTTTGTCTAAAGGTTCAATAATGTTACATTAAAAAATATATCAATAAATAAATAAACTCTGACTATTATTTAATATGTCAGGCTTTTTTCAGGAGTTATATTAAAGAAGAATAAAGCCTCACAAGCCATACATTACCGTAAGTGTTTCTGATATTGCATACTGTCTGAATAGATACTACATTTAATGAGGAAAAAGCTTTGCGAGCGTTAAAAAAGTACATTTTATAGGGTATAAAATGTATATAGTATCAGTGAAATCCCGACATACTACATCCACCATGTTGTCATTTACTTAGGGCATCAGTTGTGTCACTTCACTGCCATTCTCAACTTTCCCATGGTCTCATTGGATAGTAAAGTGTCCAGTAGTAGTAGAAGTAGTAGGTCACCTGGGTCCTTCCACCTTTTCTGTTTTATGACTATGAATTCAGACATACTAATTTAACACGCTTTTCACCTACTGTGCATTGTGCAGTAGGCAAGTAGGAATATTTGGACGCAGGACATGATTTAACCACAGGTAAGAGGTGTTCTAAAGCATGACACTTACAATCACTTTAAATCACACCCTCTTGTGGTTTATTGCTTTTATAAAACATGAATATAAAAAAGAAAATGTGCAATAAATAGTTCAATAAACTGTATGTCAGAGTATGTACATCAAGAACACTTCACATTTAGAGGGAGGCCGAGATGAAAGACAGTGGACTGAAGTGACCTTAAGTAGGATCTAGAATGGTTTATGATTCATTGTAAATTTTCTGGTTGGCAGCCACAATATCTTGTAAAAGTAAAAAATAATAAATCCTAATAGTCAGAATAGACCGCTGCTTTGCTCAGTAGACAATCTGAACAGTGCAGAACAGATGCAGCATTATATCTGACAGCTTAGAAGGCTTAAATGATCCATGTAAAAAAAAAAATGCACCTTATCTGACTGGCCAAGTGTTGTTTATATTATAACTGCACAGGAACATTTCATTGTTTCACTTCGCAGTTTGTGTTCATGGTGTTCCAGAACATTGTGTGTGAGTGGTATAGAGTGAAAGTGGAGTGAAGTTGTATGAATTTTTTGTTTTTTTTTGTTCTAGGATTCTCAAGGAAAACCCAGAATGGATCTGGAAAACCCTGTTGAATATGGAATGCTTTGAGCAGTAAAGGGAAATTGCTGTAACTCCGCTCCACTCACACTGTTCCAGAACGGCTTTTCAGTTCTGTTGTTTTGGTTTCCATTTTTGCAATATTTGATGCAAATCTTAATGGTTTGACTTATTTTGGAACTATTTTCATTGGCAAAGGAAAAAAGAAACACTACTAATTTTGGGGTCTGTAAGATTTTTCAGTGTGTTTTAGACCCCGTCCACACGGAGACGCGTTTAGCTGTATACGCATACATTTTGTATCGTATAGGCGTTTCGTCCACACAGATCCGCCGTTTTGGGAGAGTGAAACCGGTATTTTTTTAAACCGGGTCCCAGAGTGGATAAATCTGAAAACGCTGCCCTTGTGTTTTCGTGTGGACAGCGAATCCGTATATTTTCTGAAACGACGATGTCATCAGCCCATGTTTCGCCCCTAGTCAGACACCGCTACGTCACGTAACAGCAACAAAAACATGAACAAACACCGAACGATTGTCTTTTTATTAACTAACATTAACACAGATTAATAAATGTATTGTTCCATGTTC
>NW_015665005.1:63621-64080 GCF_001515625.1 Sinocyclocheilus rhinocerous | reverse complement strand
CCCCGAGTTTAGCCCAGAGAGGGTTCCAGTCCCCGAGTTTAGCCGAGTGAGGGCTCCAGTCCCCGAGTTTAGCCCAGAGAAGGTTCCAGTCCCCGTGTCTAGCGCAGAAAGGGCTGCAGTCCCCGAGTTTAGGCCCAGAGAAGGTTCCAGTCCCATGTCTAACACAGAAAGGGCTCCAGTTCCCATGTCCAGCCCAAGGAGGGCTCCAGTCCCCAAGTCAAGCCCAGGGAGGGCCACAGTTCCCGAGTTAGGTCTACGGAGGGCCTCTAAAGACGATATTCTCCCCAATTATTTTTTTTGGGGGGGGGCTGTAGTATAAGTCTATCCGTAGTGGCCGGGCCGAGTGGCGAGGCCGTCCAGCCATGGCCTTCTGAGTTCCCTGCTCCGCCATGGCCCCCGGAGCTCTCTGTTCCGCCATGGCCTCCTGAACTGTCTGCTCCGCCATGGCTCCCCGAGCTC
>NW_015665005.1:31839-62719 GCF_001515625.1 Sinocyclocheilus rhinocerous | reverse complement strand
CCCTGAGCTCCCTGTGCCGCCATGGCACCCTGGACTGCCTGCTCTGCCCTGGAGGTATTCCTCGTGTCCCAGTCCTGCACCAGCCTCCAGGGCGCCCACCCCACCGCCTGGTGGAATTGTTACGGCGCGGGACGCACCTTCCGGGAGGGGGCAGTAATGTCAGACTCTGTTCCATGTTTTGCTCCCCTCGTGTTCCATGTCCTGGTTTTCCCATGTGTTTCCTTTTGCCCTTATTTGGTTCATGTTCTGATTATGTTGATTTGTCTCCAACATACTGGTCTGGACGCAGATATTTCTTGAGACGAGGGGAAAAAAAAGATCGGATAGGGAAAGCTCTGGCTTCGTGTGGACGTAGCCTTAAACAAGTCTCTTATGCTCACCAAGGCTGCATTTATTTGATTAAAAATACAGTGAAAACAGTAATATTGTGAAATTTTATTACAATTTAAAGAAACTATTTTCTTTTTCAATTAATTCACAGTCAAGCCCGCCGGCTGCTCCGAAATCAAGCCCGCCGGCGGTTCCTCAATCAAGCCCACTGGCCGCGGCTCACTAAAGCCTGCCGACCACGTCTTTCACCCTGAGCCTAAAGGGGAATCTAAGGAGGAGAAGGGTGTTGGCTCCAGCCCCAGGGCTCGCTCCAGTGTCGGCTCCAGCCCCAGAGCTCGCTCCAGTGTGGGCTCCAGCCCCCGAATCCAGCCCAAAGAGGGCTCCTGTTCCCGAGTTTAGCCGTGGAATTGTTACGGCGCGGGACGCACCTTCCGGGAGGGGGCAGTAATGTCAGACTCTGTTCCATGTTTTGCTCCCCTCGTGTTCCATGTCCTGGTTTTCCCATGTGTTTCCTTTTGCCCTTATTTGGTTCATGTTCTGATTATGTTGATTTGTCTCCAGCCGTGTTAATTTAGTCTTATCATTTGTGCTCCTTTTTAAGCCTGTCTCCTACATCCATTCGTTGTCCGGTATTGTGAATGTCTGTTTATGTCTACCTCATCTGCTACGTGTGTTATCCTGGTTCCCTGGTTATAATTAAAATCTCCTCGTTGATGTACTCCTCGTCTCCTCGTTCCTTCGCTCCGCACTCCCTCACAGTAGCAACGTGACACAAATTCATTTTGAGACCAGAAAAATTACATAACTGTAAGAGTAAAGAAACAAACTACGTACTTGTTTGTAAGGAAGGTTGGGAATTATTAACTAATTTCTGTCATTTCCATTGCTGCACTCACGTCACGTGTCAAAAGAACGAACAACTCGGACCTGAAGACTCGGGAGATGAACTAATCATTTCTGTTTCCTGTACAGAACCTATTGGATGTTGCGCATGCACGGTCAACACGAAATGAACAAATCCCTTGCTGAGACAACTCGTTGTTCCTGAGTCATATTAAAGGTTCGTTCAAAATTAATGAATCATTCAAGAACGACCCATCACTAGTTTATGTTCATTCAGACGCTCTCCTTGCTCAAAGTTGTGACTAGCTCATGACGTGCGCTGTGACGAACCTGTCATCTGTCAGGGGATGTGGTACATATCTCGGCTCTTTGCACAAGCATTTGTTTCTAGCTAGTATTTGCTGGGCTAGGAATATATATATAGCATAACATTTTATAGGAATATATATATATATATATATATAGCATATAAAATGTGGAATATACAGTGGGTACGGAAAGTATTCAGACCCCCTTAAATTTTTCACTCTTTGTTATATTGCAGCCATTTGCTAAAATCATTTAAGTTTTTTTTTTTTCCTCATTAATGTACAAACAAAGAGTGAAAAATTTAAGGGGGTCTGAATACTTTCCGTACCCACTGTATATATAGCAACTATATGTATATATGTAGCAACTCACAAAAATGATCTGTACGGACTGCAAGAATAACCAAATATTTTCTTTTCCTGTTCAACATTTTTCTATATATATATATATATATTTTTTAAAAAAGGTCTTTTTTTATTTGGGCTAGTTAAATTAATTGCCGGGCTACCAACATTTTAAGAGTACCTGCCCGAAGGGCTACCAGGGATTTTGACATTTTGTGAGCCCTGACAAGGGTGAGTAAATGACCAATTGTATGCATGTATGCATTTTCATGGTATCTTGAATGCTGAATGCTAGTTTGAATGCTGTATGTCTGTCCTTCAGAGAGAATGTTGATTGTATTGCCAGCCATAGGATAAAAAACTACTACATAGTCTCAGAAAAATGTTTTAATTTTAACATGGTATCTTCTTCAAATTTGAACTATAACCTCATGAGAGGTTAGAGGTGGCTTTCAACCCATTACTTTTCTGGATTGCTCCAGGATTGATTTCATATATTCGTATATAAAATAAAAAAAACGTTCAGTGCACTACACATTTTTTCAAGGCACTTCAGCGTCTATAACTTTTTATCTTTATGAGCATTATTAACTCCTGACAGCATCCTTGTAAAATAATTTATTTTTCTTCAGTAAATAAATAAATTATACTCACTCCAAACGTTTTACCTGAAATATAAGTACTGTTTTAAATACCTTTCTGAAATATTAGTACTCAATAGTATGTGTATATATATATATGTATATATATATATCATCCAAGGACCTGTTCTAAAACTGCACATGACTGTGAGATCATGCAAAATAGTATACTCTATGACCTGTATTTTTTCAGTGATGTCTTAAAAAAAAACTAATTTATGCCTCAATCTTCCAAGATGTTAAGAATTTCTCAAAATAGGTGAAAAACAAGGCGCAGACTGTGAAAGGATGGTAAGAGAGCTGTGTCACGCCAGCAAATGACAAAATAACTGCAGATAATTAGAAGCTTTTGTAGCATGAGCATCTTTCAACAAAGACACCTGCATTTCCTGCGAAGGGAGGCGACACACACGGTGATTGTCATTTTTAATCTGGTTCTCCTGCGGGGCTCTCTGAATGGCTGCGGGGAGCCCGGTGGGTGTGTGAGTGCTGGGACGAGAATTCACACAGCGTTCCCGAACTGTTTCACTCTGACAGGGCCCCTGCTGATGGATTAATCTGCGCTTGTGCACAGTCCACGACAACATTTGAAAGTCACAGGCAAAAAAACCCCCAGTAGGGTCAGCTGTTAAACTGTAATTTGAATGTCTTTTATTTTAGTGTAACAAATTAAATTAGCATGGAACTATCAGAGGAAAGGAGCGTATTAGCGAACTCCCAGAGGCGAAGACGGTGGTTGAGTAGGTGGATACTTAGGAATGTTGAGCTTTTCCTGAAGCTGTCATATTCTAGGTAATGAACCATTAATATTAAAAAAAAAACTTTTGTATATATAATAGACAAGTAATTTTGTTCTTTACAAAAAGAATATGTTGGTAATGAAAAGGAGTTCCACCCGTGGTAATGAGAGGTGAGTTTCCTTCACGGCCCAGGCCCGGAGCACTCCATCTACCCCAGCGAGCTCATCGGGTTAGGGAAATTAGTGCGGCTTGCTCTCTTTCATCTCTGCTTCTGAATGGAGCTTCATGTCTGATCGCCAAGCCAATTTGCCAGCCCATGTGGCACCCAACCCATCAGGCCCAGGCAGCATGCCTCCTGCTTTCTGGCAATGCATGCTGAATTATTTTCTCCCCTCCCCCCCAAAAAATATGGCGATATGCACAGCTGAATCCGAATGCCCGTCTCTGGCATTGTTGGGATAATTTTGGCTTGATGCCAAATGTATTATATTGATCTCTTTTTTCTATGCAGTTCAATGGCTCCGCACAATGCAGATTTCGAGCAGAACATATTAGGCAAATAACATGAGCCCAGAGGCCTGCGCTCAGAGACAGATGTCGTTAATATCAATGCCTCTGTCTCAGCCCGCAGCTCAGGAGCAATCAAGACTCTTTCCTCTCAATCCCATCCCTTCTCTCTGCAGAATCTCAACTCCAAATCACGCTGTATGCCGTAAAAGTCTATTTACTCGGGTGTTTCTTCACCTAGACTCTTAAAAAATAAAGGGGGCTTTCGCAGTGATGCTTTTTTCTTATTCTAAAGAATATTTTAATAATCTAAAGAACCTTTTTTCCACTATAAAGAACCTATTGGCCAATGGAAAGGTTCCTGGACAAAAACGGTTCTTAATGGAACCTCAGGTGGATATTTTTGGCACGGTGTAACTTTGTAAAAATAAATCTAAAAAATAAAGGGGAAAAATAAAGAAACTAAATAAACTGGAAGTGTTGTTTTTATGAGCACAGAAACTTCCACACTTTTGGAAAATTACCCTCTAGGTCACACTTTATTTAAAGGTCAAATTCTTGGTAGCACTTTATTTTGCAGTCCATGTGTACATACTAATTGTAGCACTTACAATAACTGGGTAATAACTAGGTACTAACCCTGAATCTACTCCTAAACCTAACCTTAACCTATGTAGTTACTTTCCAGTACATTCTTGAGTAAGTACACTGAATTCTCACTATTAACCCAATTAATAGTTAGTCAAGTAGTAGTTGTGTTTAGGTATGAGGTAGAATTAAGGGATGTAGAATATGGTCATGCAGAATAAGACATTAATATGTGCTTTACAAGTACTAATCTACAGCCAATATGCTAGTAATATGTATGCTAGTTAAGAGTGGTGCTTAAAATCAAGTGTTACCTAACTCTTTTAAAGGGGTCATATGATGTTGCTAAAAAGAACATTATTTGGTGTATTTGGTGTAATGAAATGTGTTTATGCGGTTTAAGGTTCAAAAAACACATTATTTTCCACATAGTGTACATTATTGTTTCTCCTCTATGCCCCGCCTTCCTGAAACGTCGATTTTTACAAAGCTCATCGATCTGAAAAGCAAGGTGTGCTGTGATTGGCCAGCTATCCAGTGCGTTATGATTGGCCGAATAGTGACGGAAATGTTACGCCCCTACCATACTGTGATGATTACCATGCTGCAAATCTTCCCACATCGTGACGTAGACATGTGGGGGCGTGTTAGAACGAGCCGTTTTAGGTAGGCGTGGCTGACTCTTAACTTTTATAAAGAATATCTCTTTGGATTTGAGACTTTAGTCTTTGCAACTTTACAGATCTTCTTTATGCACCAAGAGCTTGTAACACTCCAAAGAGAAAGGAAAAATTGAAATCGCATCATATGAACCCTTTAAAACATACTTTTCACACTCTTGATACGTTATTTAATTTGTCTGCTAACAATGTCCAAGAGTGCTGTACATACATCACAGGAGAAATCTGTCAAATGATGTATTCTGTTTGATAACATTCTGTGATGGAAATGACATTTTAAAAATTTTTCAATGAAATGACTGACTCCTTTGTCTTGCCAAGGCCAATTCCATAGCTAACATTTTATAAATAAACACAATTAAATAATGCTTTGCATAATATGACCAAATTACACCTTGATTGAAAATAACGCACTATAAAAATATTCTGTTTACAAGTGACACTTATCATTATTTTCCTCACACATCATGCCTAATATTTCAACTGTATTTTTAGGGGCGAAAATGTTGGTTGTGTTGGAAATGCTGAAATTGTTTTGAAAAATGTAAATCATTTTCACACAATAAAGGTGGAGGGTTTCTGAAGCAAGCTGCAACTGCTACGGCAAGCACTAGTTTTACTATTCTGCCCTGGCAATGGTGTTCTGAACCATGCGTTGATAGATAGCTAACAGAAATAAAGCTCCATCACACGTTCTTCGTTGTGCTCATGTGATGCACACTTTACTTTACTGTAAAACTTAAAGAAACATAAAAGATACAAATTACAAAGTGATTTACAAATATCATGGATATTTTCACATTCACAAACATCCACTTACATTATCAAACAACTAAATAAACAACCGATTTATGGTAAGAACATGTGCTTGAAGAAAAAAGGATTGCGCAGCTTCATTAGCATATTTCTGTTTGATAACATTCTGTGATGGAAATGACATTTTAAAAATTTTTCAATGAAATGACTGACTCCTTTGTCTTGCCAAGGCCAATTCCATAGCTAACATTTTATAAATAAACACAATTAAATAATGCTTTGCATAATATGACCAAATTACACCTTGATTGAAAATAACGCACTATAAAAATATTCTGTTTACAAGTGACACTTATCATTATTTTCCTCACACATCATGCCTAATATTTCAACTGTATTTTTAGGGGCGAAAATGTTGGTTGTGTTGATAATGCTGAAATTGTTTTGAAAAATGTAAATCATTTTCACACAATAAATATCAAAACAAACATTATTTGGATTATTATAGTTTTTTACAATGTAATAATGCTGATATAATGGGTTTTTTATAGTTTCAAAATGACCTAATCTTGGTTTGGCAAAAGAGTAAAACAATAAAATTGCTGCATTAAAGCATTTGAAGAGTAGCAAAAATAAATGCCAACAGCATGGCAAAAACTTTCCAAGACAATTTTAATGTGAGAAAAATAAGTTAGCAAACCAGCACTAATAAAAAATAAACCCTTGAGACATAAAAGACCTGTAGCTGAAAAAAACATTTGTTTGATGGAATTTGTTCACACTGTTTACAGGCATCCTGATGCTTCAGTTGCCTTTTATTGACTCTTATCGCTTTCTATCCACGTGCAGGTCCGTTGGGCCTCCTGTTGGCATGGTGCTATTTGCTTCTTTTGGCACGCGCCACTCTTCAGTGCTTTCCAAAGCTAACGTGGCTGGGCACAATACATCCGTTAATGGGCTCGTCTATGAGATGATCCCCCCATTTCCTGAGATGGGAATCAGGGTAAACATTTCAATGGGAAGCCTCTACAGACTTGGCTTGCCAACCTGGCAGCTAGTTAAACTCGTGTCTTGCGCTCACCGCCTGCAAATGGGAAATGACTAAGCGTCTGAGTCTTTTTGACATCTGTAATGAGTGTCATATGGCTGTGACGGGCAGGGCTGTGATGAATTTGCTGCAGGCTAAGAGGCCAGGCGTTCACTATCATCAAGGATTAGGAGTCTTTCATGACAGATGTACGTCACAGTCGGTGCTGTTGATTCTTTTCCATGCATTTTCTTGAATTCCAATTCTTTGATTTTAGTGATATTATTTCAGTGAGCTCTTTTTAATATGGGTTGGTTACAAAATAAACAAATTATAACCTAGTATAGAATAAGATGCTTTAAATCTAAGTTCTGTCATGACAACTCTCGGAGGGATTGGCATGCTAATGTACATGACAATGTTAATGTATTTGGTCTTGGTGGAATAGATCTGCTACGCTGCTGCTGCTGCAGCAGAGCAAGTACCGAGACTTGTTACTGCCAATACATCCACAACATGCTGCTGTGAGCATGTAAGAAATACTGCTGCTGCAAATATAACATACATGAATCACCCCGTAGCAGATCTATACAGGTGGAGCTGGGAAAGGTGGAGGGTTTCTGAAGCAAGCTGCAACTGCTACGGCAAGCACTAGTCATATTATTCTGCCCTGGCAATGGTGTTCTGAACCATGCGTTGACAGATAGCTAACAGAAATAAAGCTCCATCACACGTTCTTCGTTGTGCTTATGTGATGCACACTTTACTTTACTGTAAAACTTAAAGAAACATAAAAGATACAAATTACAAAGTGATTTACAAATATCATGGATATTTTCACATTCACAAACATCCACTTACATAATCAAACAACTAAATAAACAACCGATTTATGGTAAGAACATGTGCTTGAAGAAAAAAGGATTGCGCAGCTTCATTAGCATATTAGCCGCCAGATCGTGCTATATTCCAGAATCAAACATCGATCTCTAAACATCTTAATAACAACCAGCTTTTAATTAAACTAACAACATTATTGCAGTTGTTTTCAATATGAAATGTATAACTTACGATCGTATCTACTCCAAGGATTAGACCGCAAACAATGACGTACATCCAAAACGCAGATCACAGAAAACGAATATCTTCTTCTACTGTTTAACGTGCTTCCTGTTGCGTTCTATTTAGTAGTGTAATAATATTTTTCACCACAAGGTGTCACACACGAACTACTTACACAAATCAAAATGCAACTTCCAAAGAGAAATACTGCACAGAACACATATATTTGAATGTTGAGCAGCGAGCTCATTGGCAACTGATACAGGAGAGAACCAATCAGCTGTGCCATGTGATAATTATGTCATTAGGTCAGATTGAGTTAGACCTATCGGACTGCGCCATCTAGAGTTTCATGCCAGAACTCTGTATTTGGATGCAGAATGTCCTTGTTATAATATGAGTATGAGCTGGTTATAATATAAGTTGGGTGTAGAATGGGCTGGTTAAAGTCTAGTTTGGTTGTATAATGAGCTGTTTATAATCTGAGTTGGTTATAGAATAAACTATTTATAATATGAGTTAGGTATGAAGTGGACAGGTTATAATATGAGTTTGGTATAGAGTTAGCTGGTTAATATCTGGTTTTGCTATTTAATGAGTTTGGTTATAGAATGGGCTGGTTAAAATGAGTTCAGTATAGACTTATTTGATTATAATCTGGGTTGGATATAGAATAAGATGGCTATAATATGGGGTGGTTATTGATTTCATGGATGGTTTCAATATGTATTGGTTATAGAACGGGCTGGTTATAATATGTGTTGATTACAGACTAGGATGGCTATGGATAAAATGGTTATAATCTGAGCTGGTTATAAATTGCATAGTAAAAAAAAAAAAAGAATGAGAACATTATAATCTGGGTTGATTGTAGAATGGGATGATTATAATTTGAATTGGTAAAAGAGTGAGCTGGATGTAAACTTATTTGGGTGTAGAATGAGATGTTTTGATTTCTGAATACGTTAACATTTTAATGCGATATAAGATATCCTATATTACACCATCTTAATAGTTTGATTTGAAAGCAACGTGGATTATGTTGATAAAAGATTATAATTAAAATAGTACTAAATATGGCTTACAGTATAATCTAGTATATTAGGTATATAATGAACTGGTTGTAATATTAATATGATATAAAATGAGCTGTTTATAATCAGGGTTTGTAATAGAATAAGCTGGTTAGTTATGATATGGGTTGAGTATATAATGAGCTGATGATCAATAAACTGATTTTATTATGGGTTGGATATAGCGTGCAATGGAATGAGCTGGTTGTATTCTGAGTTAGGTATATAATCAGCTGGTAATAATCAACCTGATCTCATGAAAGTGCGTATAAATAGTACGCCAAATAAAAACGAAAACTCGTGGTACTGATACGCAAAAATGGACTTTGGCGTGTATATGCTACGCGATGGGTAGGTTTAGGGTTGTGGGGTAGATGCGTATCATATGTACGCGAAAATTGCGTATCATATGCACGGCAGCAAATTTCGTATCATATGCAATCGAAAACTGCGTATTATATGCATGCCAAACACATGTGTATCATATGCACGCCAAAGTCCATTTTTGCGTATCAATACCACGAGTTTTCGTTTTTATTTGGCGTACTATTTATACGCATTTTCATGAGAACGCATATTATTTTTCGGGCTCTAATAATAATAGGTGAATGTAGTTGAGTATAGTATGAGTAGCTTTAAATCTGATTTGAGTATAGAATGAGTTTGTTATATTCTGAGTTTAGGAATGTAATGAGATATTAATAATCTGGTGTGAATATAAAGTTGAGTGTAGTATAGTAGTTGCTCTAACTTCGATTAGGCTAACTTGGGTTGGTTATATAGAATGACCTGCTAATTTGGGTAGATTATAAAGTTGAGGTTAAACTGAGTTTATTTAAATCTGATTTGGGTATGTGAATTTATAGGAATATAATGAGCTGCTAATAATCTGTGTTGAATACAGAATGAGTAGTTTATATAATCTAGGTTGGTTTTAGAATAAAATTATAGGAGCTTGATGTAAATTAATCTGGTTCTACTGTAGTCTGAGTTGCTTTTAATCTAAATTTGGTATAACCTTAATGTTTTGAATTCTTCGCTAGATAAAATTTGAATGGGATGTAATGTGAATTAGATATCCTGACCTCCATCATTTGAATAGTCTGATGATGTGCAGTAATTAGATTAATGTAAGATTGAAAGAAAAACATTAATCATAGTGGACATGTCTTAATTTGCTTTAGGTGAATTAAGTGTTTGTGTGAGTCATTATCTCTTTGATTTAATGTGTCTTTTTAGTCATTAAGACATTTGTCTGCAGTAAAAATGTCCGTCCAAAATAAATGAATTTATCAATTAACTAATCTTTGTAGGAATCAATCACTTTCTCATTAAGCAGTGGTTTCCTTGTCTCCATTGTCAACACCTCGACGACTTCACAGAGGACACACATGTGGGACTTTAATTCCAAATTCATTTGTGCCGCCACCGACCCCCTATTCGCTCAGCGGCTGCTAAGGGGACTCTTGGGAGCGCTATCGCAGTTATATATGCAAATGTCCTTGCACCTGGGCAGTGGTGCGGGCATGCTGGGAGGTTATTTATGCAAATCTGATAGAGAGTGAGCACACGTCCTAACCACAGTATGCGGTTAGCGTAGCAGTAAGCGGTATGATTTTAGATGAACCAAGTGTTCTGCTTGGACAGGACGATGAAAAAAGAGTACAGGCGAGCAATAAAATTGTCCACAAAAATTGAAATTATAATATAATGAAATGTTTGTGCATTAGATTGATGGAAAAATATTGGCTTTCAAGAGAGAGACATGCTTTTTGCCCTATAATGGTGTTGCAGTCACGGCATCTGCCAGCAGGGGTTAATTGTCCAAAAAAAAAAAAATTTATTGTAATTTTAATGGGAAAAAGACTGTAAAAATATTACGGTAAAAACCTGTTAATTGGTCAACAGTAAGATCTCTATAAGGTAAAGTGTAATAGATCTAATGGGACATATCATCATATCATATCATATCATATCATGTCAATGTACAGTTTTTGGAAGTGAAAAAGAGCAAGTCATCTTTACAGTGAAGAAATGGAAAGTGACATTCCCAGAATTCTGTCTGACAGCTCACTTTTGATGCTTTTTTCATTGAGAGAAAAAAAAGCAAAGTTTTTTTGTTATCAGTTATGTATATAGGGTGACACTTTAATTTAGGGACCAATTCTCACTATTAACTAGTTGCTTATTAGCATGCATGTTACTAGCATATTGCCTGCTTATTAGTACTTATAAAGCATATATTCAGCATGAGCATTTTCTACATCCCTTAATCCACCTAAACTTAACAACTACCTCACTAACTATTAATAAGCAGTAATTAGGAGTTTATTGAGTTTGTTAATAGTGAGAACTGAACCTTAAAATAAAGTGTGGCCGTATATTGCTACATCTTATGTTGTTAAAAATGGTTGTCAGTGTATTATAAATTAAAGTAATTGATATTCTTTCATTATTTATTTCATTTCATTTTTTTACATTATTTCTATTAATGAAATTATTTTTTAACCATAAGTTCAATCTGTAAAACTTAAAATGTTGCTACCATATTTATCTTTTGTCTTTTTCTTTTTTTACCTCTTTCCCCACCATTGACACAATTTTTCAGCTTTCCATGCATTCACTGCTGTACGGTAGGAGGCACTATTACACATCTTCTGAAAGAGTACTGCACATCTGGATCAAAACATGGTGAAAAAGAATGAGAAACAGGTGAAAGCATATAAGCAGATGCATATGTAAAATAACGCGATCATCAAGCATTAAACAGCATATGAATCAAAACTGCTTAATGTTACCAAATGAAATGATGACCCAGGAAGTGGTACAGAACAGTGCAAGTTTTGGACGTGTTGATGGAAGCAATCTATTCCATTTATGTTTTGATCATTGTTCTGAATCTGATCCAGATGTAGCCTTTTACAAAAACATGATTTTCTGAGCTTTTTGTTCAAAATTTTGCTTTTTTTTCATGAAACTTACCCACATTCAAGTGTAAATAAAAAAAAGATTGCATGAATCTGGAATAGTTTTTTTTTTTTTTTTTAAAGCAGAGTCTCTGTTTTGATTGACGGTGTGAGCTAACAAACTCATCATTGCAGGAGCGGTTGTCTCAGAACGGATCGGAAGAGTGAACATTAGAAGAGATGAAAAAAACCCGCCTCTCCGGTCCTTGGACTGGAAAGAGGTGTCGTGGAATTCCCCGGAGACTGTGAGATGCAGGTTTCTTTTGATGTGGTGCTTGACAGACCTTAGAAGTGCGCACAACACAGCAAACCAGAGAAAAGGAAAGCCTGTTTTATATGCATTCGTACTGAACACCAGTATACCGTACTGTTATGTTGAGAATTCATCCTTATTGTGTGTCCAGACAACACAATCTCAAAGCAATTTGTTACTATTTTACGTTTCGGTGATTTGTTGGCTAATTCATATGCATTTATACAATCTCATTTGTATGCTTTTGTACAATGTACTTACACCCCATTGACGGCTTTAGGGGTGGGATTAGAGGTGGAGCTTCATGCTACTCATTTTTGTACAATCATATTGTACGAATGCATACGGAATCAACACCTTGTAAAATTCACAAAAAAGTGAGTATTTTACAAAGTTGCATTTTAGCAAGAATTCATATGATGTGATTCGTAGGAAAACATTATTTGTAATAAAAAAGTCACAAATTTGCACCCCTAACCTCAACCCATTACCTAACCCTTAGTGGGGTATTCAAACATGGAGATTGTAGACATTCATATGAATTCTACACCAATTTACAAAAGTGTAAAATTGTTACAGACTGTCATGTGACTGTGTTGGAGCATGACATTTGGGTTTCTTAGATAACCCAACATGCTGTGTTGCATGTTTAATCTAAATGGTAGCTTATATTTCCTTCATTTTCGTGTAAATGATAAATGTGGAATTTTGATGGTCATGTGACATAGCTAATGTCCAAGGCTCTCTAAACAGTATTATGTATGCCCTGATGTGTTTCACTAAAAGTGCATTATAAACAAATTTGTTTTTAGTTGTAAAGGATTCATACTATGTATGTTCAGAAGTACAAATTTAAAATGCCATTACATGTAATAAATGTGATTTCAATTGATTTCTGTTCTAAACTATTTTTTAAGTAATTTTAAATATGTTTTCCTCCAGCTGATCCATACACTGTTAAAAAAAAACATTATTTTTCAAAATACTATAGTATAATCCTGGCTATAGTAAAATACTGTTTAAAATACTGTAATCAAAGAAAAAATCACAACAGGTTAAGAATAATATTCTCTAAAAACTTTTAGTCTATAAAAACTTAGTGACAGTATTATGTAGTAATTTTACATAAGAGAATGGAGCAGTTTAAAAATGTGGCCTCTTTACATAAAGAGAGAAAACAAATTGACTAACTGTTTTGAGACAATTTATCTGTAAGGCTGACTCTTAACTTTTATAAAGAATATCTCTTTGGATTTGAGACTTTAGTCTTTGCAACTTTACAGATCTTCTTTATGCACCAAGAGCTTGTAACACTCTAAAGAGAAAGGAAAAATTGAAATCGCATCATATGACCCCTTTAAGAGTACTACTATAACAGACAGATTCAAAGGCTCTATTGGGCATGATGTTTGAAGGGGCTTGCACTTTGAAGCACAAAGGGTTATGGGACCGGACATAAACCCCTGCTGTCAAGTGAGACTTGAAGTACCTTAATGCCAGTGAATTTAGAGAGTCACACTGCTTCCTGTAAGGATGAGCTGCTCATTCTCACCTCTCCATTCCTTATTCGGAACTGAGTGAAAACTTTGTAAGAGCTACATGGCAATTAACAGAGTGTTAATGAATTCTGTTTCATTATCCATGAATCAACAGGCTTGTGTTAATTACGACCAGAAGAGGCTCTTCTCTTCCACAGCTCCCCAGAGACATAAAACACACTCAGCTCATACCTGGAGCCACAGGTGGTCCTCAGACGAAATGATGTCCTCACTCAATTTTACTCGATTTACCTTCATCATGGAACAAGAGCCTTTGAACCTGATTGAAAATGTGTGAAAAGATGTGTGTCTGGAATACAGAACTACTGTGCTGCGGAAAAGAGTTACTGCCACTCTTTCCTTTCAATGCAGTACAAAGTGTACATGAGATAAGACGGTGTGCAAATTCTCTTCATATTAATTCTTGATCTTTAAACATGGATGTTTTGGCCCTATTGTACTTTACACTGTAAACCCTAAGTTAGCAGAACTCAAAAAAATTAGGTAATCTGTAACATCCAATTTAGTCTCATAATATTCAAGATTAAGTTAGCAGAACTTTAAATCTAGATTTTGTATTAATTAAAATTAGATTATTGTGTTAGCTGCCCATACCTTGAAATGCTGAGCAAGCGAACACATCTCTTAATTATTGAATTCAGGTGTGTCAATCAGACCCATTGCCTCAGGTGTTTAAAATCGAGCACCTAGCCATGCAGTCTGCACTTACAAATATTTGTGGGGAAAAAAGGGTCTTCCTGAAGAGCTCAGTAAATTCAAGTGTGGTACCGTGATTGGATGCCACCGTTGCAATAAGTGAGTTTATGCAATTTCATCCCTGCTATATATTCTATGGTCAACTCTAAGTGGTATTATTGCAAAGTGGAAGCATTTAGGAACAGCAGCAACTGTGGAAGACCATGTAAAGGTCACAAGTGCTCATGTGCATGGTGCGTAAAAGTTGCCAATGCTCTGCTGATTCCAGAGCTGAAGAGATCCAAACTTCCAATGGCATGAACATCAGCACAAAAACTGTGCAGCGGGAGCTTCGTGGAATGGATTTCCATGGCTACGTAGCTTCATGTGAGCCTCATCAAGTACAATGGCAAGCATTGGATGGAGTCATGTAAAGCACGCCACCACAGGACTCTGGAGCAGTGGAAACTTGTTCTGTGGAGTGACAAATCATGCTTCTCTGTTTGGCAGATGCCAGGAGAACATTACCTGCCTGACTGCATTGTGCCAACTGTAAGGTTTGGATGAAAAGGGATAATGGCATTGGACTGTTTTTCAGAAGTTGGGATAGGCCTCTTAATTCCAGTAAAGGGAAATCTTAATGCTTTTTCATACCAAGACTTTTCAGACAATGCTATGCTTCCAATATTGTGAGAACAGTTTGGGGAAGGCCCTTTTCCTCAACCCCATCAATCACCTTTGGGGTGAACTGGAATGGAGATTGTGAGCCGGGCCTTCTTGTCCAACATCCTGACCTCACAAATGCTCTACTAGATAAATGGGCAAACATTCCCACAGAAACACTCCAAAATCTTGTGGAAACCCCTCCCAGAAAGTGGAAGCTGATATAGTTGCAAAGGGGAGGCCAATTCCTAATGTCTATATATTTAGAATGCAATGTTATTAAAGTTCCTGTTAGTGTAATGTCAGGTGTTCCCAATACTTTTGCCCATATAGTGAATGTTTTCTAGTAAAGGGACTGTTCTCTGTGTATTAAACTGGCAGAATTACAAATATCCAACCAGAAATAAAGACTACATTTCTCATACTAAGTGCACTACTAAGTTTTTATTTTTCTCTGACCAGTTTGACATTTGGATTGACATCTAGTGGTGTGAAGGCAACATCATCAATAAGCTAACAGGTTTTCAATTACCAATGCAGTTGTAGAAACACTATTTACACACAACTGTGATTAATTTGTACCACAAATTAAATTTTGAGATAAAGCAGGTAGTATCTGGCTGGTTATGTGATCTCAACATAGTGGCGCTTACATGGCTTAATACAACTGATGCCATCTTGCATCTCAGTTGGAAATTAAATCGGAGGACTTAAATATTAATATTATTGTAATATTGTTGTATTGTACAAGTAAGTAAACTCAAATCAGTATTAAGTTTCCAATTATTTAGGCTACTTATGTGGCAAGTAGTCATGTAATAAATGGAATAATGTACAGCCAGACGGTTGTTATCACAAAATACAAGATCCTCATCACCCTGTCTTGGTTTATTTAGCGATAACGCTTGGATGATAATCTTTTATGTACCTGCTTTATGTGATACAGTATAACAGTAAATGGGTAGCTGATACATGTCACACTCGCTGATGGGAGATCAAGTGCGCAATGCAGGAGTTGACTAAGACCCTGTCCACACGAACGCGGTTATTTTTAAAACTTAACCTTTAGCTTTTTCTACGTGGTTAGGCCGTTCGTCCACACGCAAACGCAGCACCAGGTCACTGAAACCGAATATTTTTGAAAACGCCTGCCAGGGTGAAGATTTTCAAAAACTCCGATTGCAGTGTTATCGTGTAGACAGCGAAACCGGAGTTTTTGACTTGTGACGTCGGCGCCTGCGCTGTTATCTCCGCCTACTCGAGACTTTTTCAGGTTTCTGATTGGCCAACATGGCTTTACGGTTGAGATAATCCACAGAAGAACAGACAGGAAATCCAGGAAGACAGGCAACCAATGCAGTGTACACATAAACAAACAATAACCGGCCACTGAGAGAACTAAACAAGGAGCATTTATACAAACGTAAGCGAGGAACTAATGACTTAGGGTGTACTCACACTAGGCGTTTTGAACCGTACCCGAGCGCGTTCGTTTAGTCGGCCCTGGCCCGGTTGGAAGTTATTAATTATTCAGCAGAATATTAGCGAAAGTGGTTTTCTCCGTTATTTCATACATGACGTAAGCATGCTCCGGCCTGGAATGTTTAGTGCAAGTGTGAGTGCAGGCCAGCAGGGGAGTGGGGAGGGGGGATAATCGCGCTCGGGCTCGGTTCAAGGCAACCGTGCCTAGTGTGAGTACACCCTTAATTAACAGGACACAGGTGAACAGAATAAACTAATCAAGGGAACTAAGGAAAACTAGGTCAAGGAAACAAAACTACACAGGAGAACAGGAAATGAAAACAACTCAAAGTCTATGTAAACAGAACATAACCGTGGCAATACAACAGTGGTGTGAAATGTCATATTTCATCTGAAACTATTTTACCTACAGGTTTTATGGCCTCATATTAGTTGAGAGGCTACATGGAATATTTGTCGCTAGATGAAATGCATGTTTCACACCCCTGGAGTCAATTGATTTATAAACCTAAAATTCATGTCTATGTTATTTGACAACTACCACAAAACAAACTACTCTGGATGGTGAGAACTACATGTATTACATCAGTAATTACATAGTAATATGATTTAATCAAAATGTTATTCAAGACTATGAACAGTAACACACAAACAACCACATTTTTATAATCATCAAATGAATAATCAGCCCATAACACTTTAATACTTCAGAGCTTCTAAGGGCAAGGATTATAATACAAATAGTATTGCAACAAAGCACATAAATGAAATGTGAAAAATGCAACAGATTTGAATGGAAGAATTACAACAGAGCATAAGATGTATATGTATTTGAAGTGTTTTAGCAATCATTTGGAAATTCCTAAGTCCCAAAGGGTTTGGCATATTTACAATGCAAGTCTTTACATTTAAACACTTAATGTTTCAATGTTTCAATGTTAAGAGCTGTACATGTCATTATCATTGAATGTGGGGCCCACTGTGAAGTGATGAAGAACCTTCTCTTCTATAGTCTGAATAGTGACCATCATTATTGTCTACAAGCCTTGGGAGAGGCAACATACTTTAGCATATGCAAATCATCAACCCTGAGATTTCTGACTTTTCTATTGGCTATTGAAATCTCTAAGCAAATATTATAGCGGAGCGGGGGGGTCTAAAAACTAATTTGTTCTAAGGAGGACAAGAGAAACCTCTTAGCAGAAGGTCAAATGTGACCATCCGATCTGTCTTTTTAGAAAATGCACCTTTTGTCAGGCCAGCTGATCCAAAACATTTCAAAAAGTTACTTTGTCCAACAAAACATTTGTGTCCCGTCGCTATTTTTCAAATGCAAAAATAAGTTGCTAATTTTGTCAGTGCTCTTTCTAGACAATGCAGGTTTAATTGCTAATTGTTAACTGGGAATGAATGCATTTGCATATTAATTAGGGAGGCCATTTACATTTTTAATTTGCTGCCTTCAAAGGGGGTGAGATAAAAGGTCGCACAATTTTAAATAATTTATGCTTCACTGCTGAAAAGAATCTGAAAAGAAGTGCTCAGCTGATTTTAACCCCTGAGAGCTTTTACAGAATAAAGCTCTCCAAAAATTGTTTTTACAAATCTAATTAAACGGAAGAAAGCTTCCCGAGCGGACAGGAACAGAGAGATGCCCAGCAGTTGCAGCAAGAGCAGGACGGTGTGCATTTAAGATCTCTGTCTTACTTTTAGACTTTCTTTTTATTTCTGTTTACTTGGATGAGGTAATGAAATATACAATACAGTCACTTTTTACTGTAACTCTCAGACGGGTACAAATCTACCTGACATATTTTAATGTAAGAAACATTTTAATTGGTCAATTAAAAATTGAAAAAGATTAGATCATAATACTGAATTAAATATAAGTCGTAACAAAGAAGGAGGCCAATTGTAACACTTGCAAAATAAGTCATGTTTCACATGAATAAATCAACCCGCTGTATCTCAGACTGCACATATCAAACTAATAATATCATTGCTTTAATAGTTAGTGAATCATTTTTGTACTACACTCTAAAAAATGCTGGGTTAAATTCAACCCAGTGCTGGGTAAAATAGGGACAAACCCAGCAATTGGGCTGTTTTGACCCAGCGGTTGGGTTAAATGTTTAACCCAACCTTCTGGGTAGTAACCCAACCGCTGGGTCAAAACAACCCAATTGCTGGGTTTGTCCCTATTTTACCCAGCACTGGGTTGTATTTAACCCAGCATTTTTTAGAGTGTATTATGCAATATTTAGTTGTTAAGATGTACACAAACATCTAAGTGGTACCTGCATTATAATTATATAAAAAGATGTATTAATCAGCTGATAAGTCGAGAACAGATGAATTTATGAAATAAATTCACACATTACATTCAGTTTCAGTTCAGTCACACATTTTTAAATTCATAACATGTTGATATCACTCCTGAGTTCATTTAGAAGCAAAACTGTTTGCATGCTTTATTAATGTTAAATCATAATCAGCAACTTAGACATAACATATATTAGTTTGAAATCAAAAGCATCAAAGCTGTACAGTACTTACTCGGCGTCCGATCGCAGGCCTCCGCTCCTTGAGTTCTCTCCAGCCATGGAAAGCTGATCCGATATTTATCCGCCATCTCTATCTTTCTGTCGCTCGGCTCGGCTAATGTCCGTCCCATGCACTGAACGCGCTCTCCTCCACATCACGAGTAGACACGCCCCTTATTGCTGATTGGCTACAAGTTTGTTTTGCGATTCGGCCCGAATCAGTTTTCTAAAGTGTTTTTGAAAAATCACTTACTCTGCCTTTAAGCAGAAGAATTAAATAGACCTCACAACCGTTTTTGTGATAATGTATCAAAGTGAAATCATCACCCTTCTTTTTCGCAGTCAGAGAGAGAAAATTACTGTGCATGTGCTGAATAAATGTCACTTATCTGTGATTGAAAAACTTTTGCAGTTGGCCTTTTCTACAATTGCCCTTGTTCTTCCAGACTCACTCAAGTACGATTGAACATGTTCATGTCACGTGATAAAGTGTGTTTGCTTCTTAAAGTCTAATATAAACGAGAACCTAAACAAGAGTCTTCAGATCAAGAAGATATGCTGTTTCCATGACAACCCTCTTGTGTAAATCTGTTGTTTTTTCAACTATATTCAAATTCACTGGATTTTCTATGTGCACCGTTTGTGGGCCAGCTTTTAGCACAACCTCTTTAAACTACATGTGACGGTATTATCTGCGACGCTAGCCTTGCGGCCCCGCAGCGCGTTCAGATTCTTTCATTTCCCCCCGATCATGTGTCTAAAAGCACATTGTGATTTTTTTGACTCTTTTCTGTAACACTGATTCTAATTACACCCCCCAAACGAACCGAGAGCGGCTACATTTAAAGCTGAACACATCGTCATTGTCTGTTTGGCATTTGGTCTTTGTGCCTATGCACTTAAATTACATCCTGACAATCCCAGCATGCATTAGAGGACAGAGAGAGAGAGAGAGAATGTGTGCAAGAAAGTGTAACTTGTCTGACATCCCTCTGCCAGGCTAACTCGCTTTTAAAATAAAAAAAAAAGGAACCCGCTGAATCCCACAGAACTTCCTGTTCACTGATCGTGTGAAGAAAGTTAACATTCCATTGAACGTCTGAAATTAAAGGTCTCTGCAGTCAGACTTATTCTCTCCGGACATGAACTCAAGTGAACCAACTCCTTTCAGCTACTATTGACTAGAGTGAAGGAGGGGTGCCCTCTTGATTGAATAATTGTTTTTTTGGCACGCTCTTATGTTTAAGAAGGATAAGACGACATCCTTCAGCTGTAATGATTGTAATTACTGCAATGACTGGTCATGTCAAATATGACACTGAAAGGACTGTTATTAACCTTTATTATCCAGCCAGAGAAATTTGAAAAAGGGCGACGAGAGGCTCGGGTGTCTCTTCACTCTGCGGCCCACCTCAGCTGAATGCGTGGATGAACTGATCCGAGATCAGCTCCCTGTTGCTGATGTTCAGCAGCTGGTTAATTGACTGTGTAGTCTGATTCACTGAGCTGTCCACGCTATTGATTCTTAATGTTCTCTTCATCCTTTAATCAAGCATCATCGGCAATCAGCCGGGCAGAGTTTTAAGAACGAGTTTACCATGATTCAGACGTCAATATATTCCGATCAGAGGTCAGGTGACATGACTACCCAACAAATAAACCTAGATTTTATCATTTGTGGGCCCATTTGAGTCACAAATAAAAGAAATTTGAATTACGTGAAACGCCAACCAGAAGAATTCCCCCAAATGTTGTCCCAACTAGTCAAACACAGTTGTCTGGATTTTTTTTTAATAATTATTATTTTGAAGATTATTGCTGTAATGTTAAGGGTTCCCAGCATGCTGTTAAAGGATTATTGTTTTGCTTTGTGCTGACATGTTTCAACCTTTTGTTGTTGTTTTGTCATTATTGTAAGTTATTTGAAGTGTTGCTATGTTAAGTGCTTTGAAACAATTTTCACACACACACACACACCATAAAATGATTTTTGAGTCACATATACATATATATATAATTGAAAATTTGTTGATAACCTAAAAATCTGAATGCATCAGGTTGCTTAGAATTATAAGTTTTTTCAACAATTTTTTAAAGCTGTTTTCACCACTGAACCAAAGCACCATATGAACTCCTGATGCATTTCAGTAAAATAGTGCCACACTTTGGCAGCTGTGCTTATTTGCATATTCAGCCACTAATTAGCCCTTTGAGCAGAGCGCAGAGTGGGACCAGGGGGGCACTGGGCTGGCCAGGCAAGAGGGTGGGGGCACTCACCCAGAAATGGGTTGTGGGTAAGGTGGGTCACTTGTTATGGAGTACCTTTTGTGTAACTTAAAATAATGAATATGCGTGTGTTGCAATGTAAGGAACTATTTCTATAAAAAGATACAGGCAAGCTCAGGTTTAAATTGAATTAATTCGGCTACAATTTCATTATGTGCACCAGTTTTTCCCAAACTGGGGTTTGTGAGAGATAATAATCATTTGTTGTTTGTGAGAGTTAATAATTAAATCATTTTTTAAAAATCATAACTTTTCATTAAAAAGATGAAATGTTTTATTTGTTTGCCTGAATGTCATGTGACACTTGCGAGCATCTTTTGACATTTTCACATTTTAATTTCTGTAATTTTGACAAATGTTTTAGAGTGACACAAACAACTAATAGCACAAAGCATCACAGAATTCATCCAATCCACTGTTAATATGGATTGGTACAGTTTACCCACCAAAATGATGTCACTTTCTGAAAGATGATGTCATTTTAGTTAAAGGGAAAATCCTTCAAACTGATTGCCAATTCAAACAATATTTCTAAGAAAACATGTTTTGTTGAAAGTATTTTAATTAGAGAAACACCTGGGTTATATATTAATGAACTGGGGCAACAGAAACATCTGCTAAAACCAATGTAGTAGAATTATTTAAAATTCACCCGTTTTTAATTGTGATTTTCTTAAAAATAAAGGGTAATATCATTTATATTTATAAATATATAAATATTTATATGTATTTTGTATTTATAAATGTAAAAAGCGGTTTTATCCAGTATTTAGGCCTGTATATTATTCATCAACATATATAGGCCTATGATGGGGACATGAAAGCATGGTAAAATGACCCAGGTAAAAAATAAACCAGTGCCATAAACAGTAATTTCATGTTATATGAATTCAATGCAGCAAGTCTTGGCACACATGCCATTTTTAATTGACAAACAAACGTTGAGCAGAGTTGATTCTGCAGCGGCGGCGGTGGAGGGCTGCTAAACTGACTAGTGGTGTTTCTGTGGTGTTTTACAGACCATGTTGTGTCCATGCCAAGAACTCTAATTATACTTTCTCATAAAGCCCTGCCAAGCTCAGAAACACCTGAAGAGCAGACGTCACAGCGCTCAGGATATTGTTATTCAAATATTTCCTCATCAGCGGCTGACAAAGGCCAATTTGCATGCCATTTCTAAATAATATCCAGCACTTAGCAGGTGCTTGCCCCTAACTGAAAACCACTCAAAAAGCAAATGTCTAGTATTTTTCGTTACTGGGAGGTATTTAGGTGTTATAAACATTGTTTTATTTATTAAAGTTACATTTTTGAATCTCATGTGAACCTGAAAAGAAGGTCGCATTGCCTGAAGCCATAAAAGCTGCACTTCAACAGAACTGACAATGAAAACAACAGCGACGCCTACCGGTTGTTCTGTCAAAATACGGTCACTGCACACTGATCGCTAATAAATGAAAACAATCATTTTATCGATCTATCCAGGACTTAAGTGAGACTAAGCTAGTAGCTGTTGAAATTCTAGAAATGAAAACCCGTTTAAACTTACAGTTTATGAAAGATTAATAACATTAGGCTACCACATAATTTGTTCCGACTTTCTTTCCTTGATTTCTTCTGTGGTAAAGAAGTGTGAGGTGTCTTCAGATTCATTCCCTTTGTGCTCAACAGAACCAAAACGAGGATAAGAAATGACAGACGTTCATTTTTGGAGTGAACTGCTCTTTATAAAGTCTTGAGCCTACAAATGTGATGCAAAATAAACACAGCATGTGAACCAATCCATTTGTGACTATTTAGTTTCAGTGAGATTCAGAAAATCCATGATAACATGCATTTAACTAGCAATATAAAGTTTGGGCTAAATTTGAGAAAATATCTCCAATCTAGGCCTTTGTTGGAGTAACTTAATGATACATCCCCCTTCCTCTAGCCATATTGCTTTGCTCTCATTAAAAGCATGGATGTCTCCACAATGTGGTACAATGTGTTTTTAACTTCTGAAGGTTTTGATCTGAATGAAACAGACAGACCGCCCTTTCATTTCATGACCATGGCATCGCACTTTGAACACAGCAATGTTTTAGCACAAGTACTTCATTAACGTGAAGGTTACGCTTTTATCACCTGCGCTGCAGCCGTCAGTGAGGAACAGAACGATAGCATAGATAGACAGCCTTACTGGAAAAGAAAAAAACAAAACTGGAAGCAACAGAAAGAGTAAAGCATTGAGGTACAGCCCCCTAACAACTCTTCAGAGACTGAAAAGGAAAGCATGCAGCTACTTATGATTACAAGACTGCGCGTATGCCATGCATGAGTTGGTCCTGCTGTAAAATGTTACCAGTTTAAATTATGTTGGGTCTTGTCTGTTTTGTTGACCACTGGGCAGTGATTTGATGGCTGAAAGAGCAAACTAATGCCCTTAATATGCTGTCCATGTAATAAGATATCCATAGGTAATAATTGGATAACAAATGGCACTGAACACAGTACCAAAGTAGCTTATTGTACACAAATTGTACAAAATCAATCACTGAAATGTTAATATTTAATAAATATTATTTTAAAATTCAGCAACTTTATAGTTTGAGAGTGTTTGATTTCTAAATGTCTCCTGAACTTCGATTCATTGCAAAATTTCACCAATTGATAAGTCGACTCGCTGAAGAGTGTAAACACTGTGGTGCTTTCAAACTTCGATCTGTTTGTTGGAATTTCTAGCTCAACCATCAGCATGAATTTGGGACTAGACTAGCTGTTTGGAAGATCAGTTGTAGAAGTGGGGAAAGTTTGGGAAACAGTGCTGATTGCTTGGGGAAGAATCACTGCATTGCTCATACTTTGTAATTATAAACTTTCGAAGAAGCACCCAGAACATTCTAGAAATCTATCTAGCAGCTCTCTAGTAGCCCAGAACCGCAGCCAGTGATGCATTGTGATGACTGGTGACATGTTGTGTGTGGATAAGCATCAGTCACATTTTCTCCAGAAAATGACCAAATGTACTTGCTTTTGCAAAGTAGGGTACAAAAGGCCTAAAGAGGGTCCCCTTTAAGAAAAAAAAATTCACACAATGAAAACAAAGATCAAAAACTGAAAATTCTGCAGTGCATTGGGATAAACAGGGTAGTTGGCTGTCAGGACTATTGGCGTTCACGTTGTTTACTTCAAACCACTAAGGCTAAAGGATATTTTAGTGTAGAAAACATTATCTCTGATTTGCTGAGTTTTGTTTGGGAATTTGTAAATGTCAGTCATTACCTACACCTTGACTAAAAATACTACTTCATTTTAACGTGTCCTTGTTACATTTCCTGTAGTAATAACAGTAAATTATGCATAATTACCTACAGTCTATGGTAATTACAAGCAACTAACACGACACCAAACCCTAACCTTAAATAAATAGAAAGTACATGTTGCCAATTACTGTTGTTCAGTACTTATTTGTGTAATTACACTGTAACAAGGACAAAAAAATGAGACCAAAACAAAAAAATAGGTTAAACATTTCCAAAATTGAATAAAGTAAAAACTTTTTTTTTTTTTTTGGAGGGTGATTGAGAAAAACTTAATGGAAAAATTATTCAACATAGATATTATCAACAATAAAATATAAAAAATATAAATACATTTTTGTTTTAAATGTGTGCAATGTCAAAAGCAATTACGCTATTGTAACGAGACAACACAAATAAACCAATCGCAGTGATTTCTCTTTGCAACAACGTAGACTTTTATTTGTGAAAAAGTACAATACCTTGTCCTTACAAATAAGCGTATGAAAGAACATTGCAAGCCCATAGGAGGCGTTTCACAGGAGTGAATCTGTGCTGTGACGACAATGTTCCTGGGGCGGCAGCTTTACCGTTACACGAATCCACAGAGTCAACACAGACCAACAACACAAAACACAGAGTAAGAAAAGTTTCTACAGATTTCATAAATGAACAAAACTCTCCGGCCCCAATAAACCATCATTCGTTTGAAACTTAAATCAATCTTTTATATTTTTACATCCATATCCTCAAAATCAGGTCAACAGTAACGAGATGAACTGCCATTTTAATCACATTAGTCATTCGAAACGCACCTTTGATTCCACATTAGGGAAAATCCCAGCATATAATAAGAAAACTGAGCTGTTCAAAGCAAATAAAAGGTTCAATATGGTTGTCTCTATTTTAATGAATATATATATATATATATATATATATATATATAAATTAAAGTTTTACTGAACAAATTGCTCTTTCTTTAAAGATATAAGCCTTGTGACAACTTTCTTCATATTTTCGTTTCTTTAGGACTACACATTATCAAGTAAATTTTACCTTACATGAACTATTTTATAAAATATTATATATAATATATTTAAAATATATATATTTTATAAAATATATATATATATATATATATATATATAAAAATACACGTGGTAAAACAAGCCTAAATGAACGGCCAGCACTGGTCTCCTCAGAGCATTCTGGGAATTCTAGCTATTCCACTCCTAATAACACTCATAATTAATGCCCTGCCAAGACGGCGGAGCGAAACGACGGTGTTTACACTAATCTGAGACTGATTTGGTTAAATTACAGCTGCATTAGTGAGCTAGAATCATCTGGATGAGCGAGCTAGTGAATTTTCCATGTCAGATTAGTACTGTCATAAATTCACGCGGATTCAATGCATCTCCACCTACTGAGCACGCTTTGATGCTCATCTATACCTTCAGCTCTGTACAAATATGGTGGATTGGTCTCCAATGGACCAACTGTACCCTGGAATATAATTACATGCCTGGTTTACAAAAGAAAAAGAAAAAAAAGCATACCGCGTCACCATCTTTCAGGTCAAAACAGAAGGATAAGATTTACAAAGCATGTGCACCAAATCACACGAACACCTTAAATCACATTGAGGTTTTTGGGTATGACATCTCTTTTTCTTTGCATTGTACCAAAGGGGAGGGGGGGAGGGAGAGGGCACAGGGAAGTTTGTGGAAGAACAGAGCTGCCCCCTTGTGGAGAGCCGTGTTGCACATGGGCAGGAAACAAAGGGACTTTCACCTCCTGAGTACGAGACCGGCCAAAGATTGAGCCGTTTCTACCTGCTGAGTCTCAGCTTGATAGAGTTCTTGACCACGGCGATGGGGTTGGCCGGGAGGATCGGGACATCCGACAGATCAGTGTTAGAGGCTATCTGAGGAACATTAACAAGATAAATCATCAATTTAGTAACACTTAAAAAGTATAGACTAATGAAGTACTTACAAATCACTTTTAGTTTATAGTTAATTCATAGTTTAAAAACTGTAGTTAATGCATTAATATACTCTATACAAATTGTGACTTCTTGATTCATTATCACTGTAATTAACAAATTATTAATTAGCTCATAGTAAAGGTATAGTAATTGGTACCATAGTAAAAAGGTACCACAGTAATTGGTAATAAGGAGTGAATAGTTCTCACTTTAGATTAGGTCACGGGAAATGGGAAAATTACATTCATTTACATAAAGTGTTACCCTGAATTTTGAGAAGGATGGGAATAATCATGAACAACCGTGTCCAACTGACAAATCTCATTGGTCCAAAATTCGGTATATTAACTTTAACTAAAATATGACTTAAAGGCAGGGTATGTGATTTTTCAAAAACACTTTAGAAAACTGATTCGGGCCGAATCGCAAAACAAACTTGTAGCCAATCAGCAATAAGGGGCGTGTCTACTCGTGATGTGGAGGAGAGCGCGTTCAGTGCATGGGACGGACATTAGCCGAGCCGAGCGACAGAAAGATAGAGATGGCGGATAAAAGTAGACATGGTGTAACATTGGTTTTGCTTTGTTTCACAGAACTAATCGTTGCCTGGGTTGCGGACGTATATGTGGGGCAGAGCTATCAAAATAGGGGCAAGACCCTTTTGGGGTAGGGGCGTGTTTGTTTTGGTGATTTCAAATATCAACATTGGCTACCAGAAATCACTTACTCTGCCTTTAATGACCTAAATAAATGTGTTCCTTTTTTTTTTCTTTTTTTTTGTAGATTGCTTTCCATAACTGAAAATACATTTATCTTCTGTAGTGGACACTATCCATTTGTTCATTGGGCATTTTGATAGAAATTTCCATTCAGCTCTACAGAAGACTATTTCAAATTAAATAATGATCATCAAATGAATGATATTTTTGAAATAAACAATTATACCAAAGCTTCTCTCCAGTCCTTCAAACACTGCAGAAGCTGATCTTTAACATTGTCAAAGATCCTTGTTATAGTATGTTATTTTAAAAGCTCTAAAAAAATGGTATTTGCTTGCCTACAAATCACAATTACCTTACACAGGGTTTCTGCAGACTTGAACAAGTTAAATTTAAGACTTTTTAAGACCTTTTTACTACCACCTTATATGAAATTTAAGACCTAAACCTGTAACGGAAATACACATTTTATTACATACATATGTAATATTTAATGTGTATAAATTAAAAAGAAAACAAAGTATCAATGCTGTAATAAATGGTATTTATTACTATGATATACAGTGAACTTTTCATGTCAGCAGACAATATTCCATACAAAATATCCCCGCAAAATAACTGCATCACTGAGATTTTTGGTGGAGTAAACAATTTATTCTGAAGCAATATTTTCATCAGTGTTCTATCAGCTTTTACATACTTAAATCTGCATATTTACCTTTACAAAGGCCTATTTTTAACCTTTTTAGATGCATGCATCATCTTACATGTCAAATTATTACAATTTATCAATAAATTCAATATACACTATAGGGCTGCTACCAGTCAGATTAAATAATTTACACTGCAAATAACAATAATTACAACTGCAATAAATAATGTTACGAGATTAATGTTTTAAATGCATTTAAAATGCATTTGTAAATGCATACAAATAAGAAATGTTGAGGGCAAAATGCATACTTTCCAACATACTTCTCAACTAAACTACCAGTAAGTGACGGTAAGTCACTGAATGAGTGAGTATTGAGTCATTCATTCAACTGATTGAGTGTGTTATCATGCTCCTATCTTAAGGACTTTCGTGGACAGCTGACTCCTAAAGTTTTTGATATTCTTCATATTCTGTGAAGTGGTATAAATATACACATTTTCTGCCCCCATGTGTTGAATTTGTGATCATTCTGAATGTATTTTAATAGACTGAATCATGCAGTGATCAGGCAGAGCGCACTGCATCAGGCAGAGCGCACTAGACTTCACGTAATGCGTGCACTCTGTAGATGTTTTGAATGTTTGTTTTTTTTGCGTCGTGAGAATATTGAGAAAAATAGCTCACTTGTCATGGTGTTATTTAACTATATCATGTTATGAATAAACTAAACATTTTGAATTTTTACCTCAGTGTGTTTCTTCTGAGTTTGTGTGCCGTCACACTCGTTTGATCTGAAGTCTCGAGACAAACAGAGTGAGCCTCAGCGCGAGCTTGTATTCTGTATTCTGCTAACTTACTGCAATTCTCTCTGATGACGCAGTAACTTACCGCGGGGAAGAAGAAATCTTCGGTCTGTCCAATGATTGTAAAGTCATTAGGTCTGTCAGACTTCAGATATTTTAGCGGTAATGAGACCAAAAATAATTAAGACCCATCGAATCCGAATTTAAGACATTAAGACTTTTTAAGGCCTTATATTAGGAAAACGTTATTTAAGACATTTTAAGACTTTTTAAGGACCCGCGGACACCCTGCTTACACTACCATTCAAATTTGATCAGTATGATTTGTTTAATGTTACTGACCAAATAATGAGACTTATGCTCCCAAGGCTTTATTTGATCCAAAAAATAAATAAATAAATAAATAAATATATATATATATATATATATATATATACACACACACACACACACATACACATAATATTCTGAAATATTTACAATTTAAAATAGCTGTTTTCTACTTTAATATAATTTAAAATGTAATTTCAAATATAATGTAATTGCAAAATTAAAAAAAAAAATCTTACATTTAAAAAAGCAATTGAATTTTTAAAAAGCTACATTTTCAGTTTGATCCTTCAGACATCACGGATATCATTCTATAACTTAATTTGGTGCTGAAGAAACATTTATTATCAATGTTGAAAACAGCTGTGCTGCTTAATATTTTTGTTAAAACCATGATGAATAAACACATTACTTAAAAAAAGATCCTACTGATCTCAAAACGTTTGAATTGTAGCGTTCATCATAAATCCTAATGCACATTAATGCATAAAGATATTTGAAAACATTAGAGATTAAAAATTCTGATTTGTTTGGTGGTATTTCGTGAGCTTTCATTTAAAGAAAATAAAAAAATTTTTAGAGCTTAAAAATTGTTAATTTTGTCCTTACCTGTGTAGGCGGTATCTTCTCTACGGTGTCCACTGCCTGCATACGACAGGAAATAACATCAGCATTTAGCCTTCTCACATATTCACTCCATTTATCATTATAACCAGCATACCCTTTTTATCATTGGTTTACCGTCAATTCTGTCTCTGTTTTAGATTCACCCTCTGAAGGAACCACTTCAACGCTCTGCTGAAAAAAAACCAAGATGACAAACACTCAAACTGAGTGATGAACAACATGAAGATTACAGACAAACTGCCTCTTCGAGTTCAGTGGATACAAATGTTGCCACTTTTGCAAGAAAAAGTAAGAAAAAATAGTCATTACCTCTGGATCCACAGCTACACGGCCATCAGTTTCACCCGAGGACTTTGCTTCTGGGGTTGAGAGCTGGAAGAGTAGGATTTAATTATACTTTTCAGGTGCTATCCACACTTTATATTTAACGTTAATGGGTGGCTCTTGAATGGGGCAAAAATTGTACACACAAAATTACTGTTTTTATTTTGTAATTTTGCAGTATTAGTCGTGAACACTGTGAAGGACAGGATTGAATAATGTGTAGAATACAAAATTAACACAATGCTGAAAATAAAACTTTAAAAAACATTCCACATGAGAGCGTTGTCTTACCTCCTCTACTTTGGCTTTCTCGGACGTCTCATTCCCAAGGGGTGAGGCAGGGCTCTTACTGGCAGGGCCAGCAGATAAACATGGACTGGGATGAGGATTCTGCTGTACACTGTCCACTTCGGGTTTCTTCTCTGAGTCATGCTGAACTGGTGAGGTGGGCTGCTTTAGTGGAGCTGCACCCTTTCGCACGGCATTGCTGCTGGAATTCCCAACATTATCTGGCTTAGTGTCATCCACTGCAATGATCAACACACAAAATCAGTACTAGCATTAAGAAATCGTAAAAACATTAAACAAACAGAAATTTTAAATACTATTTCAAGTAATTAAAAAAAAAAAAAAAAAATTTAAAATACAATAAAATATTTTTTTAAATGTAACTTATTTCAGCTAGTTTCCAAAGCAACATTTCTCATTTTCATTTGATTTAACCTGATGTACCAAAATAACTAAAACTGAAATGAAAATTTATAAAAACTGTATAGACATATATAAAAACAACAAATAGTAATGATAGTAAAAAAAAAAAAAGA
>NW_015665005.1:23722-31829 GCF_001515625.1 Sinocyclocheilus rhinocerous | reverse complement strand
ACAATTATTACAACTTTTGTTTAAAAGAATAATCACACAATACGCTATTTCGTCCATGTTTTAATTTTGATAGTAAACCCTTAGTAATTAAAAAAAAAAAAAAAAAAAAGAGTTTATCCAAAAAATGAAAAGTCTTGTCATCATTCACTCACCCTAATGTTGTTCCAAACTCATAACTATTTTCAGTGGAGCACAAAAGGAACAATTTTGAAGAATGTTCACGCTGTTCTTTTCCATAGTGATATTTAAACCGCCTTTCATTTGCCATATCACACCAGGTTTGACTTCTGACGTATGAAAATATGGTTGAAGTAATATGAAGTTAAAAAAATATATTATATGGATGACTTTAATAAAATAAATCTTTCGGGGGGAAAAGCAGCATTAACATCCTTCAAAACATATCTTTTTGTGTTCTGTGGAGGTTTGGAACGATGAGGTGGAGTTCATTCAGTGAACTATTCCATCAAACCACAAAATTACAAAATAAACATGTCTGCTTTAAAATGACTTTAAGACCCCAGTAGACATACCACCTGCCAGTAACGTGCTTCCTCTTGAAGTGTCCATAGTTCCCTGCAAATCTGAGGTGTTTGTGGCAGTCCCAGTGGAGCTAGAGTCAGAGAGAGAGAGGAGAGGAGAAAAAAAGAAAGAAAAAGCCATGTCTATTGGTATTCCCAAAAGATCGGAGTTACAGAAAACTGACAAGTGGTTAATGGAGATAAAATGAAGTTAGGGGAACAGGTGACCAGGTGAAAATGGTTTGATGTTTTACCCCTGAGGGCTGGAGGCACGGGCGATCTTGGCAGCCGAAGGGCAGGTGGGGGACGGCACTGACATGCTGTTGTCACTGTCAATGGACAGGTCGAGACTGCCATCATTCATCACACGTAGGCCATCAGATGAATGCTACAGGAAAACAGAGACAAAAACAAGACGAGTTAAGAAAAAGCTGATCGCTGCTGAGTGAGAAAGGTCTCATTATCAATATTACAAGTCACTAAAATGATGAATATGAATTAGTGCTGTCAAACGATTAATCGCAATTAATCGCGGTAAACAAAAACTTTTATTTTGGATGCGATTAATCGTTTGACAGCACTAATATAAATGTCTATATATCGATAAAAAAAATTAAATAATAAAGCATTTAAAACAGTGATCCTAAACCAGGGAGTCAGAGGAAGAATTAAATTATTTAAATATTAAGAAAGAAAGAAAGAAAATTCTAAAAATAAAAACAAAACTCAGAGATAATTTTTCCAACTACTGTTTTTTTTTTTAAGGACATACAGAATATTCTGTAATCAAATAATAAAATGTGTTTAATTAAATATCAACTGTCCCAGTTTCTGTTAACAAAAAAGTCTGGAAACAAACAGACTATCATAAAACACCAGAGGAAATATCTATATAGAAAATACAGGGGGCCTTCAAATATTGTGTTGGACAATTTGAGTCAAAAGAGTTAGGAACCACTGATCTAAAATGCTTAAATTCCTAGATTAAAGAATCTAGCATAATCATTTAATAGTAATTTAAAAATAGGCAGTGAGGCTTTGGTCCACTAAAGCATGCAAGAAGCCAAAAAACAGTAAAACATCAAATGATATCATAAAGAGGACCCGTGTAGACCCTCAAAGGTGTGTCAAGGTCAATAAATTCCAGGATGTCAAATGACAAAACTTCATTAAAATTTTAGACAACAGCTAGATTTATGATCCGACGAAGGAAAAAAATAATCAGTACACCTTGAAACCATGAGTTATTACTTGAAATCACTTACATTTTGTTCTACATTTTGAAACGATTGTTCAGCCTATTTACAAAATAACAGATGAACGCTTGCCTTTCTCTTGCTCCTCTGAATGGCGACTTTGGGCAGTAGTTGTTGCAGTTGTTTCCTCTTCACATGCATGGCTGTGATTTTCATATCTGCCTCAAACATTTTACTAGTGATCGCCTGCCGGTAAACTATAGAGAACAAATGTTGATTACTGAGAGAAGTTTAATCATGGCGCAATACTAACAAACATCTAGAAAACAGAAGCTGTGTTGTTGTTCTCTTGCCAAGAGAAAGCAAGACTTACCAGTGTCTGTGAAGGACTGGATGTCAAACGTCAGGTCCACATTAAGATTTTCTGGTCCCTCCATTTTTTTGAACACAACACCTATTACCCAAATTGTGCTGAACTCCTCCCTGTATGTATACAAATACAGGAAAGAGCGAGTAAAGACTGCCACATTTGACATCACTTCCTTTCTTAGGTCAGTTTTAAGCCTTTGTTAAAGCGTCTTAAACTCACTTTTCACTTTCCTCTTTTGGCCCGGGGAATGACTGTGGATTCACATGAGCGAGTGTGATGAACTCATTCTTCTCCAGGTTTCCCACCAGGATTCGGATCTTTGATTCCACGAGGCCCACCCTGTCAGACAAACAGTTCATTTAGTCCTAGCCTACAACATTTTTAAACTGATGCAGGGCACATGAGCTGAACATCAGTCCGATAAAGCATGTGACAGTGCTGTACTCACCACTCTAAGTGCTGCTTCTCTGTCTGTGCACTTGCTAGCAACACTATATAATGCCTTGGGACATAAAAGACAGAACAATGCCATTACATCCTTTAGACCACAGTTGTTCAACCAAGCCCGGCAAAACCTACAGGGCCGTCCCGCCCCGATATCACTGACACTTCTCTCCAAAGACAAATATATCTTCACTCAACACAGCAGGGATCACTCATGAACACACACGAAGCATTTGAACAACGTTAACAGCTGATTCACAGCATCTTTTACAGTAGATCAGAAACATGAAAAGATCTAAATGCTGATCAGTTATGTCAATCAAACTGAAAAAGAATGTTCTTAAAGGGATAGTTCACCCCAAAATGAAACTTTTGTCATTTACTCACCCTCAAGTTGTTCCAAACCTCTAAGTTTCTTTCTTATGTTGAACACAAAAGATATTTTGAAAAAGCACTGCTGGTAGCCATTGACATCCATAGTATTTTTTCCCTCCATACTATGGAAGTCAATGGCTACCAGCAACTGTTTAGCTACCAACTTTTTTCAAAATACCTTCTTTTGTGTTTTACAGAAAGAAAGAAACTTTTTCATTTTTGGGTGAACTATCCCATCCTGTTTCCCACTAAAAATTCACAAAATACTTTGCTTCTTTGAAGCAAAACTGTTTAACTTTGCCCTACCAAAATGACTCAATACAGGTTACTTGTTATTTGAACAGATGGTGTCATGTACAAACTTTCAGCATTATATTGATTACAAAAATGTATGATTTTCTGTGAGATAGCTCAAATTAATAGAGATCAAAACAAAAACCAAGATATTTTGCATTTTGACAGCAACTTAAAAGTTAATAACTTTATGATTTGTGGATGTATATGTAAAGCAACACACTTTGGACATTTTTCCCCACACTGATTACATATTAGGGATTTGTCTGGACAGAACAGAATGAGATACTGTAAATCAATCATATTTAATCCATTCTTTGAAACCAGCTAATTGCTACATTGTCTTTAAGGAAGAAATAATGGCGATTATGAATTTTGAGCACCACAGTGAACTGCATACAGTCGCTGCATCCTCATGTGGGGTGAGAAGATTGTGTCGTACAGTGAAGGGTTTTCAGAAAAATTGAAAAAAAAGTTAAAATTTGTTAAAGATGAAACCCCTACTAACAAAAAATTGTTGATTGGATTGCTTTAGACCTCCATTAACCATTAAAAAGACCTATTTTGTTAGTTTGAATTCTGTTTCTTTTGACTGAAATATTGACTTCAAGCCGTTATGAACTTCACACCACACTAATTAAAACAAAATTAACAAAAACACAAACAGACTAAATGCTAAACATTGACAGAAATGGAAAATAAAACAAAATTAGAAACACTATGAAAACACAAACTAACAAAAACTTTCAGCATTATATTGATTACAAAAATGTATGATTTTCTGTGAGATAGCTCAAATTAATAGAGATCAAAACAAAAACCAAGATATTTTGCATTTTGACAGCAACTTAAAAGTTAATAACTTTATGATTTGTGGATGTATATGTAAAGCAACACACTTTGGACATTTTTCCCCACACTGATTACATATTAGGGATTTGTCTGGACAGAACAGAATGAGATACTGTAAATCAATCATATTTAATCCATTCTTTGAAACCAGCTAATTGCTACATTGTCTTTAAGGAAGAAATAATGGCGATTATGAATTTTGAGCACCACAGTGAACTGCATACAGTCGCTGCATCCTCATGTGGGGTGAGAAGATTGTGTCGTACAGTGAAGGGTTTTCAGAAAAATTGAAAAAAAAGTTAAAATTTGTTAAAGATGAAACCCCTACTAACAAAAAATTGTTGATTGGATTGCTTTAGCCCTCCATTAACCATTAAAAAGACCTATTTTGTTTCTGTTTCTTTTGACTGAAATATTGACTTCAAGCCGTTATGAACTTCACACCACACTAATTAAAACAAAATTAACAAAAACACAAACAGACTAAATGCTAAACATTGACAGAAATGGAAAATAAAACAAAATTAGAAACACTATGAAAACACAAACTAACAAGAAATACATTGTACGAATTGTGAACTAAAACATTTTATTTTTGAATTGTATACAAATTAATATAGCACAAGAAAACCAAGAAAACCTTTTTAAATAGAAAACCACTTTAAACTTAAATACCTACCTTTAAAATATATCAATTTAACCATCTAAAATGTTGCTTACATTTCAGGCATGCTCTACAATTGTAATTTGTTCAGCAGGACTGTCTATAACACATTTTAACTGTCAAAAACAGTGTCATAAAAGCCATTGTGTTGTACTCCATATGCATAAACCGATCGAATGCAAAATTCTGCTTTTATTTCAAATTGATGACACTGATTACATAAAATAGTAATTGTGAATGGGCTATGAATGTGTGTGGGTGCAGTTTTGAGAAATAAATCTTTATTGAAATGATTAATTCTCACCATGAGTGTCCAACAGGATATGCAGCTTAATACATACTTGTATTTCTGAAAGAAGTTTGGTGCTTCAAATAGTTTGGACCATTCTGCTTTATTCAGCAATATTTCATCCGTGATCGCAAGACCTGCAAGGAGTTAAACAATTCAAATGTGAGTCAAATACGTGTAATATTGGCATAATATCAGCGTCTTTTAGGCTAAAACAAATCACTCAACCAGAAATGAAATTTCCGTCATTATTCCAAACCTGTATGACTCGGTTTTTAATCAGATGTTGCACACTGTACTTAAAGGACAAAATAAAACAGCACCATGAAAGTAGTTTATACTAGGGGTCGACCGATTATCGGCGCCGATATTAAGCATTTTTATGATTATCGGTATCGGTCATTTTCAAAATCGATTCGCCAATAAAATAACTTAATTTTGAAACGCGCTATTTGGCTCTGATGCAGCCTGTCAGAACTCACCACTCTGTGGCCTAAAGCAGTCTCCGCCCACCGCTCATCTGATTTGTTGGGAGTCATGAGTCCGACCAATCAATGCGGAATTCACTCTCACTCCAAAAGCGCTTGCTAACTGGAGCTGCTTCAGTGATTACGCATCAGTTGTCTCTCTAAGGTAAGGCAGCAGCAGACGTAGCTTAAGTTGCAATAGATCCCAATCCACTAACGTTACACTGAAGTTGCAAAACACCTCAATATTATCTATGATTTCCGCGATGCGGAAAACGCGGAATCCAGTCATATAAATGGAATTTACTGTATGTCACCCCTGACTACTACAACAATTATTACAACTTTTGTTTAAAAGAATAATCACACAATACGCTATTTCTTCCATGTTTTAATTTTAAAGGTAAACCCTTTGTTTGCCAAAAAATAAAGAGTTTAACTCTTTAAAATAAAGAGTTTACTGTGGGAGTACTACACTCAACCAACACCAGGGAAGGCAGTTTTTGTCAGAGCCCTTGTTATTTTTAATTTTGACATTAATTTTCATTTTTACACCAGACATAAATATCGGTTCAAAATATCGGTTATCGGTCTACTTGATCTGTAATAATCGGTATCGGCATCGGCCTTGAAAAACACATATCGGTCGACCCCTAGTTTATACACCACCTAGATCCATATTTGAATGTACCTGAACACAAATGAGTTTTAAGAGCTGTTGCAGAGGGGAGGATTTTCAACCAATTTAAATATTGGTCTGTTCCTCAAACAAAACTTCAGAAGACTTTAAATATAGCACGTAAGTTGTACATAATATTCATGGCACTTTTTAAATGGTAATTTGTTTGGGACTTGAGACCATGTCTCCACTCACTTTCCCAGTTTGAAAGCAATAAAGGTGCACATTATCTAAAACATCTTTTGTGTTACACTGCAGAAAGAAAGTCATACAGGTTTGAAACAACATGAGGGAGAGAAAATGTTGATATTTTGAGATCATTCTTTTCATTATACTATGAGAATGTTTCTAGGGATCTTCAGAAATGAGACTGACCTCGCTTGAACTCTTCCACCATGATGGCCCGAGTAGAGGTGGACACATTGTAAGTGGAGTTTTGTTGAGGGTAAGCTGGTGTGATGATTGGCATGAGGTGGTACCGGTCACTGGGGGTTACCTGAGAGGAAAAAAGCCCAAAACATTAGCAGTGCAATAAAGCACAATTCATACACACACCCTGAAGTCTGAAGTGAGTAATCTAACTGAGACAGCACAGAAAAATCATTGTACCATTTAGTAAATGATATGCTAATGTAGCTGTCTATAGAGGCCTCTGTAGAAAGCCCGAGTATGATTTATGTCTGATGACAATATTTGTTTATAAAAAAATAAAAAAAACATGACAGCAAAATAAGAAAGCAATATTCTGAACATTTACGATATGTTCGATATTACTTTCATTTAAAATTAACCAGCACCAACAATATTGTGATGATAATGTGCTTCTTATTAGTTCAACACACTTCCTGACTGTCAGTTTTGTACTCATTACCTATATCAAGTAGGGTTGTGCCGATAGACCAGGGGTCGCCAACTGGCGGACTCCGGGCCGAATCCGGACCGCGAGATGCGTCCATCCGGACCGCGAAGCCTTTTGACATAATGAAATAAATAAATGCCAAATGCTAATTTCTAATAAAATCAAATTTATATCAAGCACATCAAGGTCAGCTCAGTAGAGCTGTTTGGGTCCTACTGCGCCACGGGTTGCTACGTTTAGACGTACAGTCGTGCATGCAGTGAAGAGAGCGGCGCGCAGACAAGTGAATAATTCAATTTCAGTGAGTGAAAAACAATGGCATTCTCAAAAATTAGGAAAGTTGACGGGTCCTTAAGTTTTAAATTGTAAGCCATAAGAAGTCTTAAATGGTACAAGAAATTATGATTTCAGGAGGTCTTAAATTTGGGGACGGAAAGACAAGAATTGTGATACAGCTGAATGTGACGATTAAACTTCAATAGGCAATGATTTCATTGAATAAATATGAGTGCTGCAGTCAGATGCTGTGCCGCTTTGTGTACTGCCATTACCGAGGAAACTGCTATATTTCTGACGGTCTGACAGCGCCACCTGCTGGCAGAGAATGAATGTGCATTTTCCCGTCTGCAGTTTTTGTTCAGAACAACATGAAAATCAACCCATGTTTTTACGCAGCAGATACGCAGAGCTGTAAATACCGCGAGATGAGTCCATCTGGACGATTAAACTTCAAAAGGCTATGATTTTATTGAATAAATATAAGCACTGCAGTTTCAAAGTCAGATTCTTTGTGTACTGCCGTTACCAGGGAAACCACTATATTTCTGCCATTCTCAAAGCGCCACCTGCTGGTAGAGAATGAATTTGCATTTTCAATAAGCCCGTCTGCTGTTTTTGTTGAAAATCAACCCATGTTTTTTACGCAGCAAACATGCAGAGTTGTAAATGTGAACTAGTGGATCGACAAGAAGATAATGCATTATAAAAATGTATTCCATGCTCTGTCTGAATACTCGATTCTGATTGGCTGGCTGGTATGCATTAAAACAGTTTAATGCACAGGTAGTTCCAAGTCAGTTTAATCACCGTTCTATATA
>NW_015665005.1:17802-19083 GCF_001515625.1 Sinocyclocheilus rhinocerous | reverse complement strand
GCATGACGAAGCGGATATCGTCCTGTTTTGGAAGGCCAAACAAAGTAGTTTCGCTTTCACAACGAAACACACAGCGTCTCCACGATATGGCAGCAGCGACAACAACAATACTACAGCGAGAATAAAAGTTACGCCTTCTTTCTTTGCGTGAACATTTGGGCGGCGTTATGCAAATCTTCCCACATCGTGACGTAGACATGTGGGGGTGTGTTAGAATGTGAAACATTTAGACAATTTTTTGTGAAAACATGCATCTAAACTGTATATCATGCTTTTTACAGTCATGTTAATTTTATTTGTGCAAGTCTTAAAATCTTAAATTTGAGCTGAACGATCCTGCAAAAACCATCAATTCATGTTTTTAGGAATAAGTTTCCAGATCCCGGCTGGTGAGGAGGGTTCATTACTGGACCTCAAGCAATTTTAGTTGAAGACCTGTGCGATAGACGACAGTATCGTGCATCAACGACAGTCAGATATCACATGTGGCTGACGCCTTTGACGATAGCAAAACGATTATTATTATTTTTCTTATTATTATTGTTAATATTAGGCTAGTATTATTATCTAATTAATATTAGGGCTGGGACAATAAATCGATGCATCACGATTCGTGGATTGATTCTGAGATTATCAGAATGCAACGTGATTCTCTCTCAAATCGATTCTGAGCTTAGTTTTTAACAGCAGATGGCGCTCTAGGCTAGTTTTTAACTGCACACTCAAATGCTCACGAAAAAGTGCGCTTGTGCGTTCGGCTGAGCAATGTAAGTGGTTAAATGTACTTGCACATCGGCTTTTATGCTTCTATGACGCAAGATTAATGTAAACTAGGGGTGCAACGGTTCTCGGTAAAAAACCGAACCATACCGTTCTCCACACATGGTTCGGCATACACTAGGACCACGGTTCGACTTAACTCTGACAATGCATCTGTAATATGGTTTGTTAGAGTTCGGCTAATGCATGTTTCTGTTGATGGATACAAATTCTGGCTTCCCAATACATTACAACAAGAGCGATGAGAGAGAAAAAAAAACAATACTTGGACAAACCAGTCGCTCTTTAATCAATGCGAGTGCTTTATGCTGGAATAACTGTCATTTATGCCGTCATCACGTGTTGATAACGCAGGTGAGACCTGAACAGCACACGTTGCTATCTGTGTTTAAACTAAACTCATTTAAGCCTTGCCAGTTTAAATATTAAAGAGCCAGAAGACGTGAACTCACGCGCGCAGTGAGAAGATCTGTGTGGTCGCTCATCCGAAGCGCGTGAACC
>NW_015665005.1:15392-16150 GCF_001515625.1 Sinocyclocheilus rhinocerous | reverse complement strand
GGTTCTCGGTAAAAATCGAACCGTACCGTTCTCCACACACGGTTCGGCATACACTAGGACCGCGGTTCAACTTAAATCTGACAATGCATCTGTAATATGGTTTGTTAGAGTTCGGCTAATGCATGTTTCTGTTGATGGATACAAATTCTGGCTTCCCAATACATTACAACAAGAGCGATGAGAAAAAATACGTGGACAAACCAGTCACTCTTTAATCAATGCGAGTGCTTTATGCTGGAATAACTGTCATTTATGCCTTCATCACGTGTTGATAGCGCAGGTGAGACCACATTGTTATCTGTGTTTAAACTAAACTCATTTAAGCCTTGCCAGTTTAAATATTAAAGAGCCAGAAGACGTGAACTCACGCGCGCAGTGAGAAGATCTGTGTGGCCGCTCATCCGAAGCGCGTGAACCCGCGTCTCAGAACGCGAGCAAATATTAAGCTCTCTTTGAAGTATTGTGCTTGAATGGACAAATTCACACAAAAATTATGTCAAAATGCCCGTCTTGGTGAGTATCCTAGCAGACATAGTCGGCTGAACGTACAGTATCAGTGCGTTCTCTTAAAGTGACAGCACTTTCTTAACGTTAATCAAACAGCCACAACACGGAAATCTCTCACTGCTCTTGATTGAATAACTTCTGTAACTTTAATAAAGATTAATCTTTAATTTATACAGTCAAATATGCAATGTTATTTTACATTTGATTTATTCAATTTCTGTACCTAAAAACTAATGTTAGACCTACCTAAA
>NW_015665005.1:6501-14706 GCF_001515625.1 Sinocyclocheilus rhinocerous | reverse complement strand
TCAGGGGTCTAGTGGAGTCCATGCCTCGACGGGTCAGGGCTGTTTTGGCAGCAAACGGGGACCAACACAATATTAGGAAGGTGGTCATAATGTTATGCCTCGGTGTAATTTTGTGAGACTTTTTAATTTAACTCAACAATTTTAATGATACTGAATTTAAAAAACACAAGCCAATAAAAAATAACCACACTTTTATTGGAAGTAAAACTAAAAAATTGGACAGAAAATATATCAATATTAAATATCAATATATAATTTTTATTCTGTATTATCAGAGCATGTGAGCAAAGCATAGGTAGCGTCATTTTACTAGCGTTAGCTGTACTAGCTGTACTACACCATGTTACAGCACAGTAGCACTATTGCAAACAGGAACAAGTATACTACTCCTGTCGGCTGTTGATGGATACAAATTCTGGCTTCCCAATACATTACAACAAGTGCGATGAGCGAGAAAAAACATTACGTGGACAAACCAGTCACTCTTTAATCAATGCGAGTGCTTTATGCTGGAATAACTGTCATTTATGCCTTCATCACGTGTTGATAGCGCAGGTGAGACCACATTGTTATCTGTGTTTAAACTAAACTCATTTAAGCCTTGCCAGTTTAAATATTAAAGAGCCAGAAGACGTGAACTCACGCGCGCAGTGAGAAGATCTGTGTGGCCGCTCATCCGAAGCGCGTGAACCCGCGTCTCAGAACGCGAGCAAATATTAAGCTCTCTGTGAAGTTTTGTGTTTGAATGGACAAATTCACACAAAAATTATGTCAAAATGCCCGTCTTGGTGAGTATCCTAGCAGACATAGTCGGCTGAACGTACAGTATGTGTAAGGAACTGGAAGCAAGCAGAATAAGGCTATTTCTAAAGCACACGGTGCAATCTGCTGTTAAAAACTAAGCTCAGAATCGATTCAAGAGAGAATCGCGATGCCTTCGGAAAATCTCAGAATCGATGCAGAATAATTTCTCGATTCGCGATGCATCGATTTACACACGATTCCATTGAGTTTATGAATGCAGCGGCCAATCAGAGGCGTTCAGGTGAGTCATCGCTGAAGCACAAGCGTTTTGTTGTTCAGTGCCCACGCTCGCTGACTGAATTCTGCTCTCTCACGAATTCTCTCCTCATAATCAACAAAGTGCAGATGTACGTGCGATGTAAGTGTAAGAGATTTATTCGTGATACAAACCGAACCGTGAGTAAGTTGAACCGTTGCACCCCTAATGTAAACACAGCCCACTGTGAACATCCTTGTTATTCGCTTCAACCTTTTCGAACTTTATGAATGATTATTTTAGGTTCAAATGGTGCGTGTGTAAGGAACTGGAAGCAAGCAGAATAAGGCTATTTCTAAAGCACACGGTGCAATCTGCTGTTAAAAACTAAGCTCAGAATCGATTCAAGAGAGAATCGCGATGCCTTCGGAAAATCTCAGAATCGATGCAGAATAATTTCTCGATTCGCGATGCATCGATTTACACACGATTCCATTGAGTTTATGAATGCAGCGGCCAATCAGAGGCGTTCAGGTGAGTCATCGCTGAAGCACAAGCGTTTTGTTGTTCAGTGCCCACGCTCGCTGACTGAATTCTGCTCTCTCACGAATTCTCTCCTCATAATCAACAAAGTGCAGATGTACGTGCGATGTAAGTGTAAGAGATTTATTCATCATACAGTGTAGATAGCTTCACTGATTATAACGGGAGTGTTTAGAGTGCATAAACTCATGCTAGACTAAAGTCAGTGATGATGTTCTTTGATAACATAAATGTTTTTTGCTTGATTTCTGTAGCTGTTGTTTGAATAACCGAGGAAATGTAAGCATTATAATTAGTAACTTACAATGTTTCTATTTAATTGTTATGTAAAATACAAATTCAGTAATATTACATTTTATGACATGAAATCCATTAGCCACCTGACTAGATATGAGAAGATATAATGTGTAGCTAATAGATTACAGTAATATTAGGCTGCTTTTAGCCTTACCCTGAAATGAGTTCACTCTCCGGCTATGAATCTATGCAAGTAAATAATTAAATAAATGAGCATTATATCATCACGTATCGGCGATCTCACAGGCTGACGATAGGACGATATGACTCGCCCAACACTAATGTCAAGACTTAAGCAAGTAATCAAGGAATTTTAATAGTCTATTGATCCTAATCTTTGGTGCTCTCAAAACATGGCTTGATTTATTTATCACACATAATCAGTGTTGAATAATCATTTTTTAAGTTCTGTTTGGTATTATTGGTGCAACAAATTATTCACTTCATCTTGTAACCTCCAATACCAGAAATGTCATTGGGAAGTTTGATTCATTTCCACATGTCACTTTCACAATTCCACAAATGTTTTAAATTCTCCCCACACAGAATTTAACAAATTACATATAGGTGAATAGTGTTATTTACTGACATATACTGATATTAATGTATTGAGAAAAAAAAAATTAACTTAAATGATTTTAGCAAATGGCTGCAATATAACAAAGAGTGAAAAATTTAAGGGGGTCTGAATACTTTCCGTACCCACTGTATATATATATATATATATATACACACACACATGCACACACACACACACACACACAATACAAAAAAATAAACAGTCAAATAAATCTATGAATAAAGGAGTACCCTGGGATCCCAGACTGGGAGATTGAGATTACAGTCTTCAGGCTGCTTCAGAAGGACAGGGTTTGGCCATTCCCTGAAAACACCAGCCAGGAAAAAACAATTAATTAATCAATCTGAAGAGAACAGGTCTCTGAAAACAAAGACCAGAAGTTTATATTTATATTCTGCATTATCTCATTGACTTCAAACCAGTGGTAACAAGGTCAGTTTGAAAAACTCACCACTTTGAGAAAACCAAGAAGAACTTATGGACCAGCGTGGATGCCACAGCATTGGGGTAAAGTTGGCAGGTTCTTGCAACCAACATGGCCCATGATACGCCCCCCAGAAAACCCAGGATATTTGAGTAGATATTATGACCTGTAAGAGTTTCAAATAATATCAATTTCTTTAATCCTTCGAACCAACGATATAAATGAACGTACCTGCCATTTTTCAATTTCACATCCAGAATAAGGTCAAATGAAGCATTTCTAAAAGCCAAATAGCAATCAAAAATTGATTGCTTTTTCAATAAAGTGCAAGCATAAGCACGTGTCACTGATTGCTAGGCAGCAAATGCAAGCCAAAAGAATCTCCTGCAGGCACAAAGCGGCAGTGCTGCTTTTCATTGACTGCACTAATTCCGGCAAACACTGCAGGTAATTTAAGGTCACTGTGGGGATTGTTTTCACATTTGACCAATTGTGGCATGTTCCATGAACAGAACACAATGCAAGGCTGACAGACAAGCAACTACTCACGTTTGGCCCACAGTTTGATGGCTCTTAGAGTCAGTCTGAAATTCTCTATGTTGGGCACCAGGTGAAGAATTTCATCAGTAACTCTGCAACCTGTAAGTCAGCACATTTAGAAAATCAAAAAGATGATAAATCAAGATTACCAGGGGAAAACTTAAGCAAACAAGATTTAGGGCTGGGCTTGACATTATAAATTAATCTGTTTTAATCGATCTTGATTTTGATGAACCAATACGAATTGACCCTTTGCCGGGAGTTTGATTGACAGACGATCCGACCAATCATAACAGCGAATCTGCCATTTTTTCCAGACAGGACAGTAGATTAACGACAGTGGACTTGTACTTGAAAAATGGTGTGCACTGACGTCAATTTGCGGTTGAAACAAGATACCTTCTGATGTTCATGTTTATTTCGTGCTATAACTAGTAAAGCAGAAGAGATGATTGGTTCACATGCTGCACTGTCATGACACATTAAAGAACCACAAAATGTTATTTACTGTTAGAATTTCTTAAAAAAAAAATGACAGAAGAAGAAAGCTGAGACTTTGTTTCATACTAGGGATGTCAATTTTCGATCATTTCCATGATCGATCGTCATTTAAATTAACGATCACAGCAAAATATCGTCTAATTATCGTCATCGATAAAATCCCAGAAAATATCAAGATATTATTTTTTGTCAATATCGCACACCCCTACCTAGTAGTATAGACGAAACCAAAATTTTCCAACAAGCCAAACCCATTTCAAACAAGGTTATGTTATAACATTTCGTTTCGTCTCGTTTTGGTCAACGAAAATGAAGAGACATTTTAGCATAGTTTTTATTTTGTAAACCACATTTAGTCTCGTTTTTATTCGTCAACGATATTGCATTATACATTTAATTATAGTCATCGTCACATGACCAGCATTTTCGTCTCGTCTCGTTTTCGTCACGTAATAAAGGTTCGTTGACGACGATATTTAGTCATAATTTTCGTTGACGAAAGCAACACTAATTATGAGTGAACGATGATGCATTTATATACCGTCACTCACAGCCGCTCGCACGTGTTTTGCGCATGAGCCGCACGCAGCCCAAAATTAAACGGCTTAATCGACCATCGATAGCTTTAATCGATTGCATCTCTTATCGGCAATTAATCGATCATCGATTAATCGTTGACATCCCTATTTCATACCAAAAGTAACATGCTCTGTCTTGTCTGCCACCACGTTTGTCAGTTTCCCCTTTGCTCTGCGATGTATTTTTCACTGCGTGAGAACATGCGAGCGACCATGGCTTGTCGGACGTAGCAACAGTAACTAAGGGGGACGGGTCTTTGCGAAGGGTCAATTGGGGTAGAAACAATTACATCATTCAAGTTTATTAAAAAAAACTGCCTAAAATGTTTGTACACAACATTTATATGAGTGTTTTTATTATATCTAAATAAATAGCAATTGAATTTGTTGGACTCTTTAATTACCCTTTAAAATATAGTAATGTACCAACTGACAGGTTCCTGTACAGTTTACAGCATTAGTTGAAAGATTGTTTTGCCTTAGACAAACTGACATGATTTATATCCGAACAAAATGACATTGAATCAAAATCTAATCAAAGAGCTTGTGAATCAGAATGGAATCAATTCTCAAAATGTCAATACTCAGCCCCAAAATTAATCATTTATGACTAATTACCGTTTAAACTCCGGATGCAGCGAATGTCAAGATTCTTTAGCAAGCCATCATCTCGCAAATCCAGGTTTTCTGGAATGGTTTGTAGAGCCAGTCGGGCAAATAGTATGTCAATCTGCCAAAAACATATCGACATATTAAAAAAAATATATATGTATATATAAATATATACACACGTTCTTAAAACGACATGATAATTTTGGCATGAACAATCCCTTTATTTCATGCAAGGATGTTTAAAAAAAATACCTCAATGCCATCAAAGGACAGCTTTATCACTGGTACAAACGCTTCCGGTCTCAAACCCAAAGAGCTATTCTTTATAAAAGTTAAGACTCGTCCATGCCCTTCTAAAACGCCTCGTTTAAACACGCCCCCACATGTCTACTTCACGATGTGGGAAGAGTATTCGGCCAATCACAACGCACTGGATAGCTGGCCAATCAGAGCACACCTTGCTTTTCAGTTCGATGAGCTTTGTAAAAATCGACACGTTTCAGAAAGGGGGGGCATAGAGCAGAAACAATAATGTACAGTATGTGGAAAATAATGTGATTTTTTTACCTTAAACCGCATAAACACATTTCACTACACCAAATACACAAAATAATGTTCTTTTTAGCAGCATCATATGACCCCTTTAAGCCTCACAGATATTGTAGGTTAGACGTATATATGTACACCATTCAAAAAAGGCATCCTACCCTCAGGTCTTTGACCTCCTCCTGCTCCTTTAATTTCTCATAAAACGAGGAGAAGAAGTCTGATCTCTCCAAATGACGGGGTGCGACGCAGAGAGCATCAATATCAGCACCTACACAATTAGGTTAGTGAATGAGATATCACAGACACACAGAGACTCTGTGAAGTACACGTCCTAATCGATCTAGAACTAGTGTATAAAACTTACCCTTGGTATGAACTCCAAGTCTGTAGGATCCAAACGTGAAGATTTTTCCACAAACATTATCAATCACTGATGATGGAATATTCTGTGATTACACGAAAATATATAACAGTTAGTATCTGTGGGCAGTTATTCATGTACATTATAATTAAAAGGACAAAAAGATACCTTCGCTTGACTGATTTCACGAATCCACACCTGAACCAATGTATTTAACTTCCCAAGCACTAGGATTCTGTGGGCAAAAGAAACATCTTAATACAAAAGCAATTTGATGAAGCCTAAAGCTGGGACAAGACTATGCTGTATTACTTAGATTTATCCATATTTATGGATGTGTATTGAATGAAATATTTAACACAATAAAAAATAAAAAAAAAACTGAACTTTTTATTTGATTTCATCTTAAGTTAACATACACTACCATTCAAAAGTTTAAGGCAAGTATGGTCATGTAATATTTTAGAAATAAGTCTCTCATGCTTATCAATGCTACATTTATTTGATTAATAATACATTTAAAAACATGAAATATTAATTCAATTATAATATCAAAATAACTGTTATAAAAGAACTGTTTTCTGTTTTTATAGATTTTAACATGTTAAAGCAACCGATTACTCCAGTCTTCGGTTTCACATGTCAAGAATATATATATATTTTTTTTGTAAAAACATGACATTGTGGGTTTTTTTTTTGTGGGATTCTTTGATGAATGTTTAATATTTCTTGAAAGTTCAATAGAACAGCATTTATTTCAAATAGAATTTTTTGTAACACCATATATATATATATATATATATTCGAGGTCGACCGATTCATCGGTTTTGCCGATTAATCGGCACCAATAGTTGATTGGCGGAACTATTTTTTTTTGTAAATAAAATAATAAAATTACTGACCCCAAACTTTTGAACGGCAGTGCAGAAGTCAATGCAAAATCATTTTACTACTTTGATTTCAGTGGATGTTGCCATTGTGGTTCCTGGCTGCTGTGGGAACTTCTAATATCACCTGATAAAATAGGAAATATCCCAATTGTTTCTTCATTTTGTCCTTTTTGTAATGTTTCGAACAAAACATGCTTTCTTGGGAATGCTGTTACAATTCCCAAATATTCATAATTTAAAATGCTAAATACTTCTGTAAAATCTCTTTAAAAAAAGCATTAGTGACAAAACCCTATGGAAAGTAACATCAATTTTGTGGGAAAACCCTAGCAATGGATTTGATTAACTTTGTGCATGTTTATTAAAAGATGTGTATTATGTACCAATAATGAACCAGCTCATGGTCTGCAATCTAAGCGTCAAAATGCATAAAATAAATCACGTGTGTGATTTAGTGAAGCGTGTCTCATTTACCTCCGCTGCAGCTCCAGCTCCTCCTCAAAAACGCCGAAGGGTCGGAGCGTCTCTATCAGCTTCTGTGTGAGAACCAGATCGGCCTCTTTAGGTTGTGCCAGGCTGATTGGAGAAGTGATCCCATAATGCTTTCGGGTCAGCTGGGCTGTTTGCACCTGACTGGTAATTGGACTGTGAAAAAGTCAAACATTAATTGTCAGACACAACTGAAATATTTTCTGTAAACAACACTCCTTGGTGAACATCTTAGTTCTTTAATACTATGCAAGAGAATACAGAAATTAATTAATATAGACATTAAGCATTTTCCAGCATCATCAAGAACATCGGCACACCTGTAGCCAGTTTGGCGCAGGCATTTCCATGTAAACAAACACGTTTTGAGTACTAAGTGAACAGCTCAGAGTATGACAAGCATTTTGAATAACAAAGACTGTATTTATTGCGCATACGACCGTTGTCGGGCGTTCACAAGTACGCGTTAAGCGTTACATTTTAATTGTTTGTGTTAGGGGTGGGCGGATCGATCCTAATATCGACAGTAGACTCGTGCCGGTATTCGGTCATGCGATATATCACGGTAATGAATATGCACGATATTGTTATCGTGGGCACTTCAAAATACCGTGAATAATTATATATTACAAATTATTCCGAATTTTGAATGCATTTTAAGAATACTTTTCCCATCAACTGGTCAAAACGCACAATACCGCTGTATGCTTCGTGAAAGACGCGTACGCACTCTGATGTAAACAAGCGCGGACGAAAAGCACATGGCAGAACATGTGAGACGCGCTCTGGATGAAAGCGCACTTTCACTCTCTGACAGCAGATGGCGCTAAACTGCAGAAAT
>NW_015665005.1:2561-5743 GCF_001515625.1 Sinocyclocheilus rhinocerous | reverse complement strand
TAACAAAGAGTGAAAAATTTAAGGGGGTCTGAATACTTTCCGTACCCACTGTATACTGTATTATGACAGCACTTTTTTTTTTAACTTAATTTCAATATCGTCATAATACCGTAAACCGTAATAAAAGCATTAGCAATTAATCGCAACATGAAAATTTGATACCGGCATAACCCTAATCGACAGTATCGATACCAACGTTGGTTTTGGTATCGGATCGATACTTTAGTTTAAGTTTCTCTTTTCTATACTCAGTACATTGCTCCCGTTTCATCAAAGAGTACACATGTCTGTGCGTGTCTATACGCCGCTCCTTCCACATCTCATGTATGCACATGTTGCTCCTCCTGCCCTCCCTGCTCTGCTGTGTTTTGCTGTCATGCCATCACGTGACTCAGTGGCGCCAAGCACAAGCAGACACTTTTGGCTGTAGTAAGAGATATGGCAGAAATTAAAAAGAAAAGAAAAAAAGAGAGAGAAAGAGAACCCCAGGCTGCAAAAAAAATTAAGAGTGGAGGAGGGAAATCCTTCATATAATACATAGCATAGCCTATTTTTATAAACTGTATACCGAATTTGGCCTTTTTATATCGCTTCATCCATTAAGCCACGTTGGTTTTCTATAGGAGGTCTTCCTCCATTATGTCACATTAAGCATTTTTTATAATGGTTTTCAATGAGAGGATATATCAATTATATTCTGGATTCATCTGCTTGCTTGTACGTAGTATATATTTTTAATAAACTCTACACCGAATTTGTTTTTATATCACTGTCTTTATCCATTAAGCCACGTTAAGTGTTTTACAATGGTTTTCTATGGGAGAAAAACATTTAATGTGAAACTGTGTGTTGCTTTCATTTATCTGGGCTCATCTGCTCGTTTGTATATAGTTTGCAACAGTAATAAGGTGTATACTGTGTTTGGTCTTTTAATATTACTTTCTCAACATCAAGCATTTTCTTTATTACCGTTTTCTATGGAAGAAAAGCGCTTAACATGAACATGGGCTCCTAAGCATTTTTCACGTTAAACGTTTTAGAAGTCAGAGTCCCTTCAGAAAAGCAAAGCATACCCACATAGCAATGGTGCATGGAATGTTTTGGTCAGATCAGCATGAGTTATTGTTCATTTTCAAAGTGTAATTGGTTCATTCAAATGCATGCTTTTAAAAGAAAAACTATCGGTATCGGCGATCGTGGCTCTGTAGTTACTTTGTATTTACTGCAGTATCGATCACCTCTAGTTTATGTACATTGCTTCACGCCTAACGTTAGCTGTTTTTTCTTAGGGTCGCGCGCAATCCGCCATGTGACGATAAAAATAGTTCAACTTTTACAGACGCGTCCCTGCCCCGATGAAGGGTATTATTTTGAAGTCACTGACCTACATCTATACGTGCACGAACCTTACTGATCTACAAATCTGAACAAAGTTCAGCTAACGTTACCACTGAATTATATAGATTTAAAGTCCATACATACAAGCCGGCGTGCGTACTATGAGCCCAATCTCTACATCTGACAGCATGGTGACCATTATATCTCATTAACTGGTGCGTATCGACAAGTTTGATTAAAAAACGCATGCAATGAAAACCAGTTCAACAACTACACCGCACCATCAAATGTTTTGATTAACGTGTCGAGTTTGCGACCGATTCGCGACATAAGGCCCAAGACCTCGCGTTTGCTTTGATCGCATTTGTCCGCACAATCCGCCATGTGAAGATAAAAATAGTTCAACTTTTACAGACGCGTCCCTGCCCCGATGAAGGGTATTATTTTGAAGTCACTGACCTACATCTATACGTGCACGAACCTTACTGATCTACAACTCTGAACAAAGTTCAGCTACCACTGAATTATATAGATTTAAAGTCCATACATACAAGCCGGCGTGCGTACTATGAGCCCAATCTCTACATCTGACAGCATGGTGACCATTATATCTCATTAACTGGTGCGTATCGACAAGTTTGATTAAAAAACGCATGCAATGAAAACCAGTTCAACAACTACACCGCACCATCAAATGTTTTGATTAACGTGTCGAGTTTGCGACCGATTCGCGACATAAGGCCCAAGACCTCGCGTTTGCTTTGATCGCATTTGTCTTCAAACTCCGACGAGATACTTACAAAGGCATTATGAAAATCTCCGGCTTATGAGAAGCTGAGAAGAAGGTTATATTCCGCCATTGCGTTTCGGCCTGTCATGAACTGTTATGACGGTAATGAAGTTGTTTCTTTTGTTTGAACCAACATGGCGCTCCGGCAAAAGCAACTGCCAAATGGTACGGGAAGTGACGCCATGACGCATCTCCCGCTGACGCTTCCTGACCTTCTTCTTCTTCTTCTTCTTTTCTTTTTAATGTCGGTTGGCAAACCCACTTAAAAGGTGCATTTCCGCCACCTACTGGACTGGAGTGTGGAGCATGACGTATATTGGTTGACAGCATATAGCAAAACAATAAAAAATACAAAAAAACAAATTTCCTTAGTTTGACCAAAGGAGTATTACACAAGGATACAATTATTTTATATACTTCATTATGTGATCTTCAAATTCTATTTATTAAACCTATTGCTTTCAAATAATTAATAATTGCATTATAGACTTTATACTGTGCTGGAGCATACTCTAGTATTGTCTTAATTGTTATTCTTTCAATATTCAACAAACTTAATTCTTCTATTAATCGCATTCTTTCTCTTTCATATGCTTCACAATGTAATAGGATATGTTCCACAGTCTCTGGTATACCACAATTATTGCAATTACCTGATTCATGTTTACCAATAATAAATAATGATTGATTAAGAGCTGTGTGACCAATACGGAGTCTAGATATTATTGTGTCCTCCTTCCTACTTCCAAAGTTTTTCCTTCCATTTCCAACTTGTTTTTGAATGTTGTATAGATGCCGACCCTTTACCTCCCTATCCCACATCTTTTGCCATTTCCTAATCATAGCCCCTCTGATTATTCCTTTCATTTCTGCTTTCCTAAGTGATATGTTTATATCTATATCGGTTTGTTTTAATGCCTTCTTGGCCATTTGATCAGCTTCCTCATTTCCCTCTATCCCAACATGTGCCGGTACCCATAAAAATGAAATACTTAATCTATATTGGTGAATTTTGAACATGCTTTGTAGGATATCATATAATATGTCTTGTCTA
>NW_015665005.1:0-2467 GCF_001515625.1 Sinocyclocheilus rhinocerous | reverse complement strand
TACTGATATATTGTCCATCCCCAAATATACTAAATTGACAGTGAATATGAACATTAAAGTACAGTCTGTATAAGTATGCCATACAATGATGTACTGCCAATCTACAGGAAGTTGATTAGAGAAAGGCAATGCTAATGGTCACTGGAAGCTTCTAAACGCTGCAAACTTAAGACACCATTACTCAATAAATGAAGCCCTCCTCTGCGATCTTCAACTCAACACAGCTAGTTGACTCAATTAATGTTCCTTCCCCCGCTGCTCTGGTGTCGACTGAAAGCAATTCAACTCGGAGCTTCCTTCCTTCAATGTTCCATGAAATTGGGCCAGATTGTTGTCACGTTAATTAATGTAATCCTCGATGCACTGAAAGAGCTTCAAGTTAATAATTAGATCTGCTTTGATGACAAGACTGTATATGATATTTTTGTAAAGCTCAAAAAATCGTATCTGAGATTTAGAAAGATGTGGCAGCGATTCAGCAGAGTGATGCAAAATTGTATGTAGTCTCTGTACATGTGTAACCTACAATGTATAAATGTAACCTACTGCATCTGTATTTTCTGTGTGATTCGGGGTCACATACCTTTCCAGTTTAAAGACAGAGCATCTCGGCACAAATCAAGGTTCTTCTTCTTCTTCTTCTTTTAAATTTAATGGCGGTTGGCAAACCAACTTAAATGGTGCATTCCCGCCACCTACTGGATAGGAGTGTGGAGCGCATACTGATTGGAAGTTTGAGAACTATAGCCCAAAAAAAATAATTAATCAAAAATTACAAAACCAATTATTCCCGCTTTATTTACTACAACTGTATCCTAAATTCTATTTATCAGCCTTGTTTCTTTTAAGAAAATAATTAATTCATGAAATATTCTTGATTGCTTTGGGCCATTTCCTAACAGAACCTGAAGTGACAAATTATTTATTCCGAATGATCCTAAAGCTTGAATTAGTTGAAATCTTGCTCCTTCATATGCATCACACTCTATAAGTACATGTTCTACTGATTCTGCATGACCACATTTGTCACAATTTCCAGTTTCATGCTTCCCCATTCTATACAGACACTGATTTAACGAACAATGTCCAATACGCATTCTTGACATTAAAACGTCTCCTTTCCTGTTGCCAAACTTTCTTCTTTCTCCATGCCCCCCATTCAACACCTGCCAAGCACCTCATTACATTTATTGCTTTTTTACCTTTGTCTACTATTTTCTGAATATGAATTCTAAAATCCAGTTTTGAATCCATCCACATTCCCAGAAATCTAATTACTGACACCTGCTCCAATTTCTGACCATACATTGTAATATTCATAATTGGATTGATTTTCCTTTTTGTAGAACAGATTACCTGAGTTTTTGCTACAGAGAAACAGAAACCCCATTCATTAGCCCAATTCTCTACTTTTTAAACAGCATTCTGCATACACTTCTCCACATGCCCCACATTGTGCCCTCTTTTCCACAGCGCACCGTCATCTGCATACAAGGACCTTCCTATCCCCATGTCTATCTGTGTAAATATATCATCAATCATTAGATTAAACAGAACAGGACTGCTAACACTTCCTTGAGGTGTTCCATTCTCTACTGGATATATCTGAGAAAATGCAGAACCCACTCTAACTTAAACAAGAAATTCTTGATCCAATTATACATTCTTCCTTTCATTTCCATTCTTTCTAATTTTATTAAAAGTCCCTCTTTCCACATCATGTCGTATGCTTTTTCAACAACGAAAAATACTTTCGCTGGTAGCTTCCCGCTTCCTGACCTGCGTCTTGTTTTTCTAACCCATTTTGAAAGAATTGTATTTAAAGGGGCAGCAACTTCCTAAAAACTTGTATATTTTGTAATAACATTGTCACGAACATTTCGAAACATGTCTTTATTAAATTACATTTAATCTTTTTATTCCTTATAGCGTAGCTGCACCGTAAGATATTTTAATGCTTTTTATTATTTTTGTATTTATTTATTTAGTCATTTATCAGACGTTTTTATCCAAAGCGACTTACAAATGAGGACAACAAAAGCAATCAATTGTAGTATTAAAACAACTAAAAACAGATCCAAAACTAAAAGCTAAAAACTACCTATACACATTTTAAAAATAAAGAGATTAAATAAAAACAACAAATGCATACAACAAAATTTCAAAACTTAACATTTAAATGAAAAACAAAAAATAAAGCTAAAAACAATTCAAAATAGAAAAGAACAAAAGGTATAAGAGTATAATAATGATTCTAACATAACACTAAGCCAAACACCAAAAAATAAAAACTACATATTGTTACGTCTGGGGACGTAGTCTCTCTCTCTCTTAGGTGACGCCGCCCTAATTGGACGTAAAAGACACATCTGCTGATTCGTCTCTGGAGATCCAGCACCTTTTGAAATAGTGGGGCGGAAGCCAGACAGACAGAGAGAGACAGACAGACAGACAGACAGACAGACAC
>NW_015665004.1:631-995 GCF_001515625.1 Sinocyclocheilus rhinocerous | reverse complement strand
CTACAGAGTGCACGCATACATTAGGTGATGAAGTCTAGTAAGTTAGACTAGTGTGCGCGCGCATTTAGAGTGCGTTCTTTCACTGCATGGATCAGTCTATTAAAATGCATTTAGAATGATCACATAATTTAGGATATGGGGCTGAAAATTTATATATTTATTTAATTTCATTTAGTTAATATCACACGAAGAGTGCCGTTTTTTCCTCAAAGTAAGCATGATTACAAATGTGATATTGGTTTTATACAACAGTTCAATAAACATGTAGTTAATATTAAGAGACTTACGTTTTAGACACCATATTTCCTGTTTTTGCTCTATTTCTCCAACAAAAATCATTTCAAACACAGCCACAGTGCTGTTT
>NW_015665004.1:0-310 GCF_001515625.1 Sinocyclocheilus rhinocerous | reverse complement strand
TAAAGGGGTGATATGATGTTGCTAAAAAGAACATTGTTTTGTGTATTTGGTGTAATGAAATGTGTTTATGCAGTTTAAGGTTCAAAAAACACATTATTTTCCACATACTGTACATTATTGTTTCTCCTCTATGCCCCGCCTTTCTGAATCGCGTCGATTTTTACAAAGCTCATCGGTCTGAAAAGCGAGGTGTGCTCTGATTGGAATACCTCAAGCGTGTGACGGAAATGTTACGCCCCTTACCATACTCTGTCCGGCTGGAGCTACGAGACATAAACATTAAAACTCATTATAAACGAGGCATTTGTTG
>NW_015665003.1:830-961 GCF_001515625.1 Sinocyclocheilus rhinocerous | reverse complement strand
CGAATAAAAATAGCTCATAGGCTATTTTTGTACAACCTACATTTTTATTTTTTGTCTCTCTGCGACACTATATTCCTATTGTGTTGTCAATGTTAAACGAATTGTATCCTGACAAGACGAATAAAAATAAG
>NW_015665003.1:0-465 GCF_001515625.1 Sinocyclocheilus rhinocerous | reverse complement strand
AAAAATTATTCTAAGCGGACAGCGGGTGAACAAAGAGTGAATATATAGCGGGAGTGGGTGGGTGCGGAATATAACCTTGCGGGAGCAGGACTAACAAAAAAGTCCAGCGCAGACCTCTACCTCCATGTCCATGTCTAATGGGTGTAAGTGGGTAATAGGTCCTAGTTACTTACTAAAAGAAAAACACAGATGTCTAGACTATGTAGACACTCTTTATTTACAGAGCAATAATTGCAGGGGTTCTTCTATTTCGTGGATCTGGTACTGAAACCTTTAAGTGGTCTGGTAACCCTGTGGGAGATGGCTGAGATGCATTTGCAGAATGAAGCACTGCATGGTCTCCTCAGGCGAAAATTCCACTTATTACGCTGAGCTTTGCTTTCATTGCTGCTCACTCACCAGATGGGACAGACCTTTTTAAATTAAAAACTCTGACAGAGCCTTTTGTATTTACACAATCTGACG
>NW_015665002.1:618340-618667 GCF_001515625.1 Sinocyclocheilus rhinocerous | reverse complement strand
AGTGACTTGCACACACTTGATGTCAAAATTATGACTGGAACACATCATAACATTTGCCGTTGATTAGACTGCTTGACTAATGACTTAGACTCACTTTTTGTTTCACACAAATGCAAGTAATGCCATCTTGTATCTCAGTTATCAATTGTTGGGACATTGGATGACTTCAGTTTTTATATTACTGTTCTGTTTTAACCTCCTGAGACCCAGCTATGGAGTTTTTGCCTCTGTAGTGGACATTATATTTTAGTGAATTTCTCTGAGACCTCAGATGCCACAGTTTTAAGTCTGGATGTCCTGTACAGAGCACATTCAGGGCTTTCCAGA
>NW_015665002.1:604482-618165 GCF_001515625.1 Sinocyclocheilus rhinocerous | reverse complement strand
TTTTAGGGGGGCGTGGCAGAGTCTTAACTTTGATAAAGAATATCTCTTTGGTTTTGAGACTTTAGTCTTTAGTTTCAAATCAAAATACGACTTCCTGTTATGAAACAGGACATCATTTCATACATGTCCACTGTAGAGGACACCAGGACGTAAAGCATGTTTATTACACATTTTGGGAGACAAAAGAATTGAATATGAAAACAAATTATCTATCAATATTCTTATGAAATATTAGATATTATTATGAAAATCTGGCCAATTACTACTCCCATTATTACACTTAATAATTTACACTTTTTTCAACATGCTGTCCCAACAGCACTTTAATATGCAAATTAGATACAGTGTATAGATAACATTGTGCTTAATGGGAAAACCAGTTTATGGAATTTTTACACACATATTTCATAAAGCAAAATGGTATATCAAATCATTTTGTTATATATTTTATAACATAGTTGAGAACCATCCTTAAACAAAGTTAGGTATAAAAAAATCCTAAAACCTAAAAATTGATTGGTGATTTAAAAAAAAAAAATCCCATTGTTTTTGTCTTTTCATGTCTATTCTTGTCATTTTATTTTTAGAAAAAAAAACTTCTGATGAGTCCTGGTATCCTCTACAGAGGACATAGCATAACATATGAATGAAATATAATTTTTCAAAAATGTTATTTTACCATTTTTTTCTTATGCTCTAAACAATGTAATGACATGAAAAAATACTAAATTCACAAAGCTTTTTATTTCTGGTTCTCCTATTACTGCTATGTTTGTCTTCTTGTTAGGCTGTATGTTTTGTACATTGTAGTCGACTACTTTTTTCTTAGCATAAGCTTTAAAGTGTTAGGCTAAACAATTTCAACTCAATATTTCATATCCCCATATTTATTTCTTTGGTGGGTAATCATGATAATGTGCAGAACGATCTGCGTCAGAGTCCTGATCATCTTGTCACAGTTTATTTAGTGATAATGATGGGCTGATTGCAGTATCTTTCACGCTTAAAACAATTTAAATAAAACAAAGAATAGAGTACATTTTACAAGAAAATAGTATTTCAGTTTTTCTCATTCAAAATTTCATGTTTAATTCAATGTGTTACTTGCTGTTTCTTTGTAATTATTTGAGAAATTTACTAGCAGTTTCAGAGTGAAAATTGTTTCAACATTTTTTTTTTCTAATCAGTGTACAGTGGTTTAATAAGAAAGTAGTTATGCTGCCTGCAGGTGAACCTGCTTGGGAAGCATTCACTTTGGGCATTTGATGTTACAATATTTCAACCATTCAAATCTAAAAAAAGAGGCATTTTTGTAATATCTTATATTTTTATATTGTATTTTTTGAAATAATTTTCATCACTTCATTAGATTTCATTATGTACAGTATGCATGGTATCTAACAAAAACAATTATTTTGCATAAAGCAAATCATGAAAGGTGAGTGATTAACACCAGCTGGTTGGTATATAGCGCCATATATTGTTTCTGAAATACAACACTGAAAATGTAAATAACTTGGGTATAAAAAAATCCTAAAACCTAAAAATTGATTGGTGATTTAAAAAAAAAAAATCCCATTGTTTTTGTCTTTTCATGTCTATTCTTGTCATTTTATTTTTAGAAAAAAAAACTTCTGATGAGTCCTGGTATCCTCTACAGAGGACATAGCATAACATATGAATGAAATATAATTTTTCAAAAATGTTATTTTACCATTTTTTTCTTATGCTCTAAACAATGTAATGACATGAAAAAATACTAAATTCACAAAGCTTTTTATTTCTGGTTCTCCTATTACTGCTATGTTTGTCTTCTTGTTAGGCTGTATGTTTTGTACATTGTAGTCGACTACTTTTTTCTTAGCATAAGCTTTAAAGTGTTAGGCTAAACAATTTCAACTCAATATTTCATATCCCCATATTTATTTCTTTGGTGGGTAATCATGATAATGTGCAGAACGATCTGCGTCAGAGTCCTGATCATCTTGTCACAGTTTATTTAGTGATAATGATGGGCTGATTGCAGTATCTTTCACGCTTAAAACAATTTAAATAAAACAAAGAATAGAGTACATTTTACAAGAAAATAGTATTTCAGTTTTTCTCATTCAAAATTTCATGTTTAATTCAATGTGTTACTTGCTGTTTCTTTGTAATTATTTGAGAAATTTACTAGCAGTTTCAGAGTGAAAATTGTTTCAACATTTTTTTTTTCTAATCAGTGTACAGTGGTTTAATAAGAAAGTAGTTATGCTGCCTGCAGGTGAACCTGCTTGGGAAGCATCCACTTTGGGCATTTGATGTTACAATATTTCAACCATTCAAATCTAAAAAAAAAGAGGCATTTTTGTAATATCTTATATTTTTATATTGTATTTTTTGAAATCATTTTCATCACTTCATTATATTTCATTATGTACAGTATGCATGGTATCTAACAAAAACAATTATTTTGCATAAAGCAAATCATGAAAGGTGAGTGATTAACACCAGCTGGTTGGTATATAGCGCCATATATTGTTTCTGAAATACAACACTGAAAATGTAAATAACTTTACAAAATCATTGAAACCACTCACAACAGACTTGTTTACCACCATGTTTTACATTGTCATGCCTCATCCAACATCACATTTAGGCATCTACAGAATCAGATAAAAAAAATTTTATTAGATGTTGTTCATAGTGATAGTGTTTTACAGCACATTTTTTCTGAAACCTTTAGCACACACACTCAGACTCACAATGAAAATGAAATGAATCATTCATGTGATCAGTCAATTAATACTTTAATCGCTCTTGCACTGAACATGACAGAATGGTACACCTTACAGCACTAGAGGTTTAGTTGAACATTCAAGCTTTAAAACTTAGTATGCCTGTCTGGTGGTTTTGAAGGTCATAGGAAACCATAAATTTGTATTCTGCCGCTGGCATTCTCTGAGTCTCTGGGGACTGAGGCCTGCTTCAGCTCAGCATTCAGATGTACTGGACAGCTCAGATTCAAATGTGTCATGTCCATGGGACATGTTCACAAAGCTCCTGGGAGCCCAACCTTCAACACGGCACGGTGGACAACATATCAGTTTCATATCAGTGTATTATTTGTAAATGCTTGACCATAGAAATAATTGCACCGACACAGATTTTAGCTATCCAGTCATGAAATATGTATAGCCTGCAGCAAACAAGACAATCAAAATATATCAAAGATGTCATATAGAGCGCATACAGAGCAGAGCCTAAGGCTGGAAATGTACCCAAAGCACACTTTAAACTTTATTATCTTGCACATGGGCATTATATTTTATATATATATATATTTTTTGCCATTATTTTAACCTTTGTGAGAAAGAGCATTGCTCTGACCTTTTCTCAGTCAGTAGTTGCATCCTGGCAGCGGAATCTAATCTAAAATATGCCAGGGATTATAACAGCTGTGGAAATACAGAAACTCTTTGTTTTGCTTAGTGCCATTGCATAAACACTACATTTCATTTCTCCATCCTGCAGTTCGCCTGGCATGGCACAGATGTTAGAAGGAAGTCACTTAGCTAAGACTTTACATGGGATTGGTGTGCTTTTCAATTTGTCATTCAGAGAAGCCTGTGGTCATGGTTCATGGGACAAAACAATTAAGAAAACTGTGGGGGAAAGTAATTGATGCTCCACAACTTTTTCATTTTATAACAACCTTATGTGTTGCCACTGATAGGATGACAAATATTTGCATAGTGGTAACTGAAGCGAACAAACCAAATTCCTAAAGGCTATTTAAAATGTAAATTTTAAAAGCGTATATCTGCTAAAAATTAATTTTGTCAATATTTTGTAGTATGTTATATATGCAGATGGCCTCAAAGGTAATACACACTAAATAAAAGACAGAAAACTATCATTTTTGATTAAGCAATTTCACAGGTTCGAAATTATAAGAAATATAGTGCACACGCTCGAATAAAAAAGAAGAAAGAAAAAATAAGCCCAGGGAAGGTGGAATGAACACAACATTGCTAATAAATGTATGTGTAAATGACTGAATAAATAAATAAATATACAAGTTTGAGTAGTGTGATATTTATATATTTTTCATTTTATTAAACATTTTTAATGTTTCTGAAAGTCTTATGCTCACCAAGGATGCATTTATTTGAAATCAAAAATACAATAAAAACAGTAATATTGTGAAATTGCAATTAAAAATAACGGTTTTCTATTTTAATATATTTTAAATTGTTCCAGTGGTGGCAAAGCTGAATTTTCAGCAGCCATTACTCCGGTCTTCAGTGTCACATGATCCTTTAGAAATCATTCTAATATTCTGATTTGGTGCTCAAGAAACATTTATTATTATTACCAATGTTGAAAACAGTTGTGCTGCTTAATATTTTTGTTGATAAATCTTTTTTGCTTTTCTTTCAGGATTCTTTGACGGATAGAAAGTTCAATAGGGCATTTATTTGAAATAGAAATCTTTTGAAACATAACTTGATAATGTATTTAAATGTTACTGTCTTGGCCTTTGAGCTTATCTTTGTTATAGGCTTAATGTCTTACATGGAAAGCAGCATTGAAGGACTGGAAGGGCAAACATAAAAAATGAAAAAATCTGTTGCTTAAAATAGATGTATAAATTATGGCCAATGTGGTCACTTAGCAACCACTCCCCCTAAGTATATACCATCTGGGTCAATCTTATTAACACAGCTCTGCAAAAGTGCACATCCCTCATAATATTTTTATCTCTCTGTTGTGTTTTTCTTCTCCATTGGTGAGATGGCAGCTTCCAGAGTGCTCCAATTTACAGAACCATACCTATGTCTCTTTTAAAAATGCGTCATCCTGTGGAGTCTCCTCTGTAATGATGGTTTGGAGAAGACAAAAACATCAGTACCCCAGGCAACAGCAATACCGCCAGCTACTATTCCTTAGTGAGTCTCACTTCAATCTCAAAGCCAATGCCAAAGGAAAATCTATCCACCCCATTTAAGCTAAACCCTTGCTTCCAGTCTTTCCTAAACTTACTCATCAGCATCTCCACATGCACCCCACTGAATTCAATCATGCTGTTCATGATGAGGCTAGCAGACTGTTGGAATATCTGTGGGACTTGTGCAGCCAGCACCATGAGTGCAATGTTGATGGATGAGGTGATTCAGTGCTTTTTACATTCTTCTGACTGTTGTGACAAAATGATTGGTTAGCTATGAAGAAAGGTGATGTCACATCACCAACATATGTGCATAAGATCTCCCATTATCCTTTTGTATAAATGTAATTCACATGACAAATTTTTGACCTAGATTACACATATATTCCAGGATTAATGTTATCATTCTTAGAGTATCAAAGAAAATATTTCCCATGAATGATTTCTTTCATATCCAATACATAAAACATACATCAGAAGGCATTTTTGATGTAAGCCTAATATTTAAATCAACGCCTTTTTTGAAGTTGTCTTTAGACACCAGCTTTGGAAATATCTTGGAGAACAAAAAACACACAAAAAAAGGTTTGAAGTCAATGAAGTGTACAGACAGCATCATATGGCAAACACCAAAAAAGCACATCTTCCTGCACAGAAACATTTTCTTTAGACGTAAATACATCTAGAATTATATTTTTTTATTCAGTGGCGGAAACGGGCTTCCATAAATATAAGTACTATCTGATATTTATGAAACATTTTACAGGCCTGTCATGTGATTTTCTCTAATGACCAGTGTTATTGTGGTTCTTTCATGTGACTAGCTGTGATAGTTGTAAACAGTGGTGAAAAGAGCATAGCTACTTCAAAGTAATTATTACTGAGAATTCTTTCATATCGAAATGCTTTGATGAACTCACAGACACCAACGCATTTACCTGCTTGAATAAGAGCTTTGGAAAAAGGTGTGCAGTAGTTTTGGAATGGATTCTGTTGGAAATGTTGATGATTACGGAGCTTGCTAATTGGCGATGAGGTGGCCCCAAATTAAAATTCACCAAACTAGCTTTTCTATCCGTATGAATAAATCAAAGTAAGTAGGAAAGTAGGGATAAGCCTTCTTGAAGTGATAAAACTGTCACTGTTATGTAAGAAAAATCTATTTTTAGAAAAATCTAAAAGCTCACCCAAAAATAAAATTTAATTTACACAACCTCATGTCATTCCAAACCCATGTCTTCTTCCATCTGTGGAATGAATGAATGAATGAATGAATGAATGAAACATTTTACAGGCCTGATTGATTGATTGATTGATTGATTGATTGATTGATTGATTGAATAAAGTGGGTTTTGTCCATACAATAAAAAAATTTAAAAAATCAATGGGGTCCAAAACAGTGTTAAGTCAAACTATTAAAAATAGTTTTCATGTAAATAGGGCTAAAATAAAATATAAATATTAGATGGAAAATATACATTAAAATTAGAATAGTAAGTAACTGAAATAAAATAAGGTTAATTTAAAATACTAAAATTACTAACGCTGAAATAAAAATAAAGCTAAATATTTATACAAATAAAAATATGAAAATAAAAGCTAATTCAAAATATTAATCAGTACAATAATATATAACAAATACTAAAACAACACTGGACCCTATTGACTTCCATTGCACAATAAACACTGATTTTTTTGTGTGTGTTCCACAGGAACATTTTTTCCTATTAAACACAGGCTGTGAATATCATTATTCATAAAAGTAATATGCATATTTAATTAATATCTTAATGAAATTGCTTTTTTTATATATATATATTTGCAGTAAAGTGAGATTGAATTGGAATTTTCCTCGTCCATATTTAAAAGGTGACAAGGACAGAACAACCAGTTCAACGTTGTATTTCTGAGTCAAAATTAAAGTTAGCCAGGTGAAGCATGTAGCTAACTGCTATCTTACTCATTTTACATATCTGTACTTTCTGTTTGACTTCATTTTGAGCTCTCAGCAGCTCTGTGTCTGTCAGACTGTGTGCTTCTCTTTATTAACAGCATCAAAGACTGTATAATGCTTTAAAATCGTGCAGGAGAGCAGAGCCTTTGCTAGATTTTATAGGCTATATATTTAAAAACATGTCACAGTACGGAATCAGAAATGTCTCCTGTCATTTGACTACAGTGTGCTCAATGTGGTTGAGAAAGCTGTAGACCTGAAGCTGGTAACCATGCCAACATTTTCTTTTTCATTAGCCCAACAGTTAAACCACCCAAGCTCGTTTTAAAATAATAAAGAATTAAGCACACTGTGTTTGGTTCAGCATGTTTTCTCTCAACTGCAGAACATAGAGAGTAACACAATGCGTCCTTTGAGAATTCGCTTTTGAAACAAAACATTTCAAGGTCAAAATATAACCAGCTCAGCTATCCACCTTTTTCTTGTCGTAAAAATGGGCACGGCCATTTGTAAATTCTATGGGTCTGGCTTTTCCGGTCTCATCTGCGTCCACTCCATCCAGCTATTTTTAGCTGAACAAAACAGTTTTTTTTGCTGCTTGATATTGAAAGTTGGTGTGTCATATCATATTATTTTAATGTATTATCTTAATTATGAACACACTGGTTTGTAGTGCAAACTGTTTTACCGTTTACTGCACGTTGTAATGAACCGGAAGTCTCACCCATAGGCTTACTTCCGCGTTGAAGAAAAAGGAGGATAGTTTGCATTAATAGACATTTCAGTTTGCATATAAATAGATATACACAAGCCATGGATGGTTTAGCAGGTTTTATTATAAGAATACTCTGTGTATAAAACCTGCTCTCTTGAATACTCGATTTTGATTGGTCAGTCGGGGATTTGCATGTTTAGATGTTTCTTAATGTCACCGTCGTCCATGGTAATGCTGTATATCAGGCCAACTTTTCTGTTCGCGAGGAAAACAGCATACCCACCTTATTTTTTAGTGTGGAAGTAAACTATTTTATTTTTGTTAATGTGCGAGACTTCCGATTCATTAGCCACTATAAGTAAATAAGTAAGGTGAACGGTGAACAGTGAACGGTTTACACTACAAGCCAGTGCGTTTATAATTATGACAATACATTAAAGGAATATAAAAAAGAAATACCAGTTTGTAATATCAAGCAGCATAAAAAGCTGTTTTGTACAGCAAAAAAATAACTGGAAGCGGATTTCTGTGCGAGAGTCAATCGCTGTTTGCATAGAAATGAATGAGAATTATCGTAAACTGAATTCTATAGAATATAGAATATATTCTATAGAATTCTAGGTATACCTAGAATATAGGTATACCTGTCGCAAAATTCTCTGTGACTTTTCTTATAAAACAGCATTTGTTTGGTGTAAATTCAAAATATTGATCAATCCAAATCGAATGTTTAATGTTGAATATTAGTTTAATACCAGTGCTGTTGATTCATTAAGCTGCATCCATTCGAAAAAAAAAACGGCCTCTGGTCTCTTATGCTTTTTTGCTAACCATGGAGGCTTGAGTTAAAGTCACTTAGTTCAAGTTAAAATTTTCTGCACCTGCTTTTGCATTAAAAATAAGGTGGATAATGTATAATGGGAAATGTGTGAATATACTGGGGCCTTTAATATTACTGTAATATTATTTAATTGTACGTCCCCCCCCCTAAATATTGGAATGGCCTTTTTTTCTTAACAGAAACTTGAATTCAACATATAGATCAAATAATTTAATCTCAAATCATGCCCACATATTAATTTAGTGAATAGCTTGCAATAAGTGCTTTGTTTGTGGTCTTTGTTTTATTTTAAAATAATAACCCCTCACCCCTCCGATATACTGAATAAATAGGAAATAGCAATTAAGTGATCAATACACTAGTTAGTGCTCCAACATAATTGGCAAAGTTATGATGTGTCCTCCATGATGTGGTGCACAGATTCTGAGGTCACCAGAGACATAATGTTTGTTGTATCTACCAGTTCATTCAACATTCATTCCACAGTTGCAAACAAAATTACCTCTTAATCATTGCTAATGACTAGTATTCAATAGTTAGACAAAAATCACTCTTGTTGTTGCGTAAATGGTTCGACCTGTGAACTTCCATTCATCTGCATACTCAGACATCACTTTTGTTGAGGTATGTTGATGTGGATTCTGTATACACAACACAATAGCAAAGTATTTTTTTTTCATGATTAACAGGAGCCCTTACAGATTCTAAGCTATTATGCAATCCCACTTTTAGTTTCTGTTCAATAGAGACAGGACTGACAGTTGTTTGTATGTTATTTGAATTGGGGATTTATATACCATTCACATGTACAGCAGCAAATATAACACTGTTATATTTCAGCATACTGTGGAAATATATGCAGCTCATCTGTTTCCTTTTGACTGATCACGCTCAGTAGTAATGAACCCTTGTAGTTGTTCTTCTCACTCTCTGTCCACAACAAAGCGGATTTATTTCAGGCATCGCTTCTCTTTGCTTGTTAAGATTTTTTCCCCTTCTATTCACTGCAGGAGTGTTTCTGTAAATTTAACATAAAAGGACAGCTCAGAATCTACAAATGGAAATAGAGTAGCTTACACAAGCAAAGAGAATGTCCACATCTGAGGGAGTATACATGGACATTCAGGTGTCTTTTATGTTGTTCTTTTCTGTACAAAAATAGCAGATCTTAAATGTAAAAAAATCTAATAATGATGGAGACATTTGCATTTCCTTTTTTCAACAAAGTAATCTAAAAAAAAAAATCTATTTGCTATCTACATTTTGACTTTAGCAGCAGGGGATATTCACTCTAATGCAAGACACATGATCTGCTTTGGAAAAGCAATCAGCGGACCTGTGACAAATAGTGCAGCTGAGATGTTCAATCTATACTCTCTCATTATAGGTTTTTTCTCAGCTGTTGCAAATACTATGTTGTGAAGCACAGCTTTCTGGCTGTCTTGCAGCTAATTTCCCCCCTAAAGCGACAGTGAAATAATTGCAAGGAGCTTCTTGCAGCAGGTCAGACTGTGATCTCTGTGACAGTATTCTCCAGATGGGTCACTCACATACTTGGGACTGAATCCACATCCTTTCAGTTAGCAGCCCAGATCCTTAAACATCTTGAACACCGCACCCAATTTAAAAACACGAGGCAGCTGCGCTGGCACCGTTTACCTGCAGCGCTGCAAGAAAAATGGCTGTCTGCTGTAATGAGGTGGTTAAGCTGGTTTTGTTTGTCATAAAACTATTACTGGAAAGAGCTGACCAGCCATTCAAGTTCTCATTCAAGGACATGTCAAAATGCAAATCACATTCCTGGTTAAAATCCTTTTCTCCTTACTGCATGGGTGAACGAGGTTCACAGTTTGTGATCAAAAGGCAATTTTCATGTGTCCTTCATTTTAATGTGTAATCAAAATATCATTCTCCACCAACATCATGATGTACTGAAGCTTGTTTCCACCACAGCATAAAAAACTAAAAAAGGTAATTGCAAATTTTTATCTCAAAATTTGTAGAAAGTCAGAATTGCAAGAGTTTTTTTTTTTTTTGGGAGATTCTGAGAAGAAAAGTCTGAATTGTGAGATATAAACTCCCAATGGAGAGAAAGAAGTCAGAAGTTTGAGATAAAAATCTTTTAACCTTCATGGCGGAAACAAAAAACAGGATTGTGAAATGTAGGATCAGAATTCAGAAACATTGTGAGAAAAAATGTCAGAATTGTGAAATAGAAACTCTGAATTGTGAGATGTAAACTCGGAATTGCAAGAAAAAAAGTTAGAATTCTGAATTTATATCTCACAGTTCAAGCTTTTATTCCTAGAATTGTGAGTTTATATCACACAAATCTGATTCAATTCTGAATTGCAAGAACCAAAAGTCAGACTCATGAGTTAAAAATATACAATTACATTTATTTATTTATTTATTTATTATCCTGTGGCAGAAATAGGCTACTGTAATGATATCTTATCTGTATTCATTTTTCTTAAAGAAACTATCCAAAACATGTATGAAGCTTTTAAGTGCTGAGATTTAAGATTAATGCTGGATTTGTGAGCCCTTGTTTAATTAAAACTTGACGAACAGCTCACTACTGAGATGTTTTCTTAATTAATCTAGCACAAAAAGCTGAAGAATCTCTGTGGCCTGACACTGAGAACACATGGGTCCGTATGCACCATCCGCTTGGCTCAGAATGCAGAGATATGACACGACAGCACTTCCGGATGAGCTGGAATAAAACGTCAAGTTTGCATCATTCAGCCTTTTATTAATCTGCCGCTCCAGGCCTGCTGATATCGGACATATGTTCCTTTCAGGCGAGCGATGTTAAAATGATCATACATCATGTACTCTCAGATGCACCCTTGTTTTGTGACTTTCGCTCACATATGCTTCACAGGCTTTGACACTCATTAAGTCCTATTTACTAAAGCTGAAAAGCTTTTTGCTCTCTGGTTTTTAGCTGTGGAGATGTGCCTAGAATGAATAAAACACACTTAGGACAATGATTTGGTTACACTGTTGTTTGCACTTCAATTTCCCTCACTTAACCCAGGGAGATATTTCATTTAAATAGTCTCTCGTCCCCCATCCAGCTATGTAATGTTTTAAACTGATTATATAGGAGATGACTCAGGACAAATGCAATCTTTTGGTTGGATGGAATTCAGTGCAAACTTACGTAATCGCACAGCTTGCATTCAGTTGTATGAGAAAGGAACACAATAATATAGCAATAATAGAAAATGAATCATAAATCTTTTATCATGCCCTGAAGATTTGGAAAATTACCATGCATTCAATAACAGGAGAATCACCTTATGTGCTGTCAATCCTATCTTTATTCTAGAAGACCTTCAATGTGAACAGTGTTTTTGCATAATTCATAATTAGATGTTCTGTTTACACAGTGTACTTATTTTTTTATATATTTTTTGGAATACCAGGCATAAAATGGCCCTATTACTTGACTTATATCACAGAAAAATATGTCCCGTTATTTTTATATTATTTATATACTATTGTAGTATTTATTAACATTTTTAATTAACTTTAATTTTAATTTTATTATTTATTTTCTTTTTTCTTTTTGGTTTTGATTTTAATTTATTTTACATTTTAGTAATTTTGTCATGTGGTTTTGTCATTTTTTTAATATTGATGTTTGGCTTTTTTATTTCATTCAGTATCTTTCAGTATTTTTATTTTAGTCAGCGTTTTTGCATAATTCATAATTAGATGTTCTGTTTACACAGTGTACTTATTTTTTTATATATTTTTTGGAATACCAGGCATAAAATGGCCCTATTACTTGACTTATATCACAGAAAAATATGTCCCGTTATTTTTATATTATTTATATACTATTGTAGTATTTATTAACATTTTTAATTAACTTTAATTTTTATTTTATTATTTATTTTCTTTTTTCTTTTTCTTTTTGGTTTTGATTTTAATTTATTTTACATTTTAGTAATTTTGTCATGTGGTTTTGTCATTTTTTTAATATTGATGTTTGGCTTTATTTTTTATTTCAGTATCTTTCAGTATTTTTATTTTAGTAATTATTTCACTTAGTTGTCAAACAGCATTTCTATTTTTTTTTAAAAATGTTTAATCTACTATTTAATATGTTCTATTTCAGCTGTATTTCAGTACAAAAAAAGCCATGGTTTTTTAGCCAAACACAAAACACTCTGCTTTGAGAGTGCTACCTTTGACGTGTTCGGGTTTGCTGATCTGTCTTTGGAGGGCTGGGTTTTAGAGAGACGACGTCTGATTAGCAAAGTAGCTGTAATCTCTTACAGCACCTTTAATAGCTCATTAATAGCTCTAATTAATAAAACAAACACATTCACACTTAATTAGAAACTGAGGGCTGTGGCTCAATGACATTGCTATTACAAAATTATGAATTGCATAAATGGGACTGGCCTTAAACGAGTTCAAAAGTCAGTTATTAAAATTCAATGTGAAGTAGGAGTCATATTTCAGCATATGAAATGTTTATTGCAATATTGAGTTTTTTGACCCCCCAATGTACACCGATGGATGGATTCCAGGCAGCCCTCATGAACCAGGCACACTATCAATAGTAAATGAAAAAGCCTGACTTTGCCACAAGGAAAGAAAGCTAATGAAAGCCTGGCCATAGATTTAACTGTTGGCTAAAGTGATGAATTTCTCAGGGACAGACAGGGAAGACAGAAAATTGGTGTGAAGCACAGCATCCTGAAAATAAGACTCCCACAGTGCCTATGTATTGACCATTTGTGGAACTGATAAGCTTATATCAATGTGTGACTGACAAATTGTCTGCATCGAAACTATCTCACACGTATTTTACCTGTTTACCCACCATCTCACAAGAATTCACAGTTCCGAGAGCTCAGAGCATATATCAGTAGTAATGTCTGATGTCTGTTTGAAACATATGCTGTCCTCAGAAATGACATTTGCACCTCCAGTTAAGCATCATTAAACAGACTAAGTGGTGTTCAACTGGACGTGTGAGGAATTTTTTCCTGAGGTTTAGAATGATGATGCAAGTCATCAATGGATTTTCTCCTGACACCAGTGTTGCCAACTAATTTTCAGGGGAAGTTGCTAAAGGAAGGTTGATTTGTTGCTAACAGTTGCTAAATGATGTTGTGATGACATTGCGTGATGGCGTCATTACGTAATCACAATGCAAAATTGTCAAATCTCAGCAAAAACATATATATTTTATATATGTTAATTTAGATTTGTTC
>NW_015665002.1:600493-604250 GCF_001515625.1 Sinocyclocheilus rhinocerous | reverse complement strand
AATGGTAAATTGTGCCTTTTTATCGTTTGAGTCACTTATCAAAAGTTGCCAAAAGCTGCCAAAATTTTTTTTAAAAATAGCTAAATTTGTTGCTAGGTGCTTTTGGAAGAAAAATTTGCTAGGGTAGTCTGAAAAGTTGCTAAATTTAGCAACAAAATTGCTAAGTTGGCAACACTGCCTGACACTAAGCTTGAATATAGATTTTTCGCATTATTGGGAATTTACTGCCATCGACTGGTTGAGAGATGAACTACAATGAGTTTAAATCAAAATTATTTTATACTTTAATATGTTGTTCTTTTTCTGACAGTTATACAAAAATATTGTTTATTATATTTTCTTCCTCTTTTTCTTCCTACTTTTCTTCTCTCTGCTTACAATCAGTTTTTAGTTTACAATAAATAGATAAAAATGTACATTTATTCATCTTTTTTCTTATTCTGGCTGTTTACAATCAGTTTTTCTCTGATAGATAGATAGATAGATAGATAGATGTAAATTGTAAAATATCGCTTAGCAGAGCAGTTAAATTCTATAAATATGTTTAAATTGTACTTCCTTGTTTTTTTAATTAGATATCAACCAAAACGTTTTCCAAACTCTATAATCTCCATCAGAGTTCATTAAAATCAAAGAGAAACCAATATATGACCTGATCGGAGATCAGCGCTTTAGATCGATGAAGAAAGAGTGACGTTTTGAGTCACGTGCACAGCTCGAGCTCGTCACATGATCAGCTGACTACTCCTTCCTCACTGCTGGATGCAGGATTTCCAGCCTTCGCCGCTTCGAAGGGCTCACAGGAATCCATTTCTATTCAAAATACAACAATCTAAGAGAAAATAACATCACCGTAGCTTTAGGTGTATTCGCGTTAGAACCTTTAGATAGCAAAACTGGCGCTGTTGGTGGAGTGGATGATGAACGGGCACGCAATTTTATACACCGGGGTCACTTTGGCCTTCTGGGCGACCATCCTGATCGTCGGTAAGTGCTAATGAGACCAGCTGACATAGGCACATAAATAACACACGCATTTTAATAGAATCGTGTTTACTTGATTCGTACATGGTTACGTTTCTAATTATTTTCTGTTTCTCAAGTCTCTTTAACCGGATAGCCATTTTTTTTTGGTTTGGCTAAACTGACGTTAGCTGTCATACACTATCACGACTACGTCAAATATTAATTGAAATGTAATTTTAATTGTTTTAAAGGCTGTTGTCATAAAATATTCGTGTAAACAGTTGAAAGTGGAGTTACAGAGAAAGTACCAATCATTTTTAAGGCTGTCAATGAGAATTAGACATACTGCTCTGACGAGAACGTCTTTATTATGTCAGTTGGAGTTGAAATGTTTGTCTGGTAGGCTGTCTGTATTTTCATCGGTTCTTCTCCACACATTGGCTGTAATCTCACAGAAGAGCAGGACAATTTAGTTAAATATGTAGCAAGTCTGTGTATTTTTATAGTAGTTATAATGTAGTTGAACAGGGTTTTATGACCAAATGAGGAAGATGGCTCTCACATGACTGTGAGCTTCCACACATGCCCTCTGTGATTCTGCAGAAAAAAAGTGTATCCATATTATGCCATTTATTCAGATTATGCCATTTTACAAGACATAACACTGTGTTTAATTTTCCTCGAATTTAAGCTTTGAGTTTCTTTTTAGGTATAGATTCTGTCACTTTTCAACTTTTTAATTTCTGGTTTGTCTTAAACCCTTAACTCAAACACTACTAATCCAGTCTCTTTTTTTCCCCCCTTCACAGGTATTTGCTATACGATTTTTGACCTTGGATTTCGATTTGATGTAGCATGGTATGTGTTCAGTAAAACCAGTTTGTTAAAGTTTTTTTTAAAGTACCACTTGTCTTGTTCCCTACAGTAACATTTCTGATATTCACAATACCTAATTTAAGACTTGAGATGAATGAAATGCTCCCGATGCAGTCTAGATAACCTAACCTTTTGTGTTGCAGGTTTTTAACAGAGACTTCTCCATTTATGTGGGCTAATCTTGGAATTGGCCTGGCCATCTCTCTATCTGTTGTTGGAGCTGCATGGTGAGGCTGTCCATTTCCTCTTTTTAGTCGCTTACAGAAGTTGACAACTCAGAAAAAAACTTGGTGGAAATTTTGACATGTTGTAGTTAGGGGTGGGCGATATGGCAAAAATATAATATAATAATTATTAGGGATGCACCGATACCACTTTTTCCAGTACTCGCCCGATACCGATACTTTTATTTTTGGTACTTGCCGATACAGAGTACCGGTACCGATATTTTTATTGCATTTGTACATTTTTTAAATATTGGGTACAGAAACCAAAAGAGTATGTATAATGTTAGTTGGTTAACTTCATTTATCAAATAGATACAGTCAAACCAAAATGTATTCAGACACCTTATGAACTATACAGAGACGAGATTAAAAGAAAATACCACGTAAACTTTTCTGAAGACAGTCAGTTCCCCTCAGAAACACATTCATATAAACCTCCAAATCAATATTTAGGATTTTCTTCCAATAGTTCGTGCATCATGAACAGTGAGTGATCTGCCTGCTACAGTATTTTTCTCTGTGCGTCCGTCTTCAACGTCTCTGGCCTGTGTTAACGGGCATTTACAGACTTCATATTTTCACATAAATTACATTTTGGAAAATGATTGCATTGCAACGCAGTTTGTGCAACAGAGACGAGTTGCTTGCAATAAGATAAAAAACTGCCGGTTGCCGATCGCGTACGTTCCAGGTGAAGCTCCTTAGTTCGGCCATCCTACACAGTACACACGTGACTGACCGCTCGCTCGCACCAACAGGAGGAGGAGGGTTGTGTTACTCTCTACACTGCACACAACCTGAGGGATTCCTACACTTTCAGTCTTTGAGGAGACATGAAAAACAGCGCATACCGCAGGAACGGTATAGCAGAAAATATTAGCGGTTTTGAAACCGTGAAATTTTCAAATCGCTGTATACCTTGAAACCGGTAATCGGCCCATGCCTACCATAGAGATACACAAACAACATGGCAGCGAGCAGGGAAGAACTTGTTCCCAAGAAAGGCACAGTGTCATCCGTAATTTGGAATTGGTTCGGTTTTGCGGCGTCATACGCAGAACAAACAACACCCCGCTGCAAAGTGTGTTTAAAGTCTGTTGCTAGCAAAGGTAGGAGTACGACCAATTTACTGCAGCACCTCAAACAGAGGCATGCTGCCGAGTGAGAGAGATGTTGTGCCCTACGAAATGAACAAGCACACCCGCCAAAAACCAACCTACAGCAGTGTTACTTATTGCGCGGCTTGCCAAGCTTTAATTTGTGGCTCGCATGGCAGTAAATAATGCAATGATAAGATCATGCAGTCAAAGTCAATACAGATATTTTATAAAAACATTCAAAACAAGCAGGGCTACAACATAACCCATTAAAATACTCACACCGTGTCTACACCGGACTCGACTGGCACGACACGACGTGACAAAAGACAATAAAGCCCATTTTAATCAGTGATGTTCTGTCTACACTGGATGCGGCGTAGCGCGATGCATGCGACACGTAAACTGATGCCTCGTTCTATTTATGACAAACTGTACTGACACTACGTTCAGATGATTTGCAACTGTAGTGTCAACAAGTGTAGACAGACTTTTAGCGCAGCGGTGTGTAGACATGGCCTGCTCTATTACAAATAATAATTTATATTTTTAAAAAAAATTCCTAAAACAGCGGCATTACAAGATGGAAAT
>NW_015665002.1:596948-600111 GCF_001515625.1 Sinocyclocheilus rhinocerous | reverse complement strand
CGCGGCTCGCCAAGCTTTACTTTGTGGCTCGCATGGCAGTAAATAATACGATGATATGATCATGCAGTCAATAAATATCTATTTAAATCGTAAATCTGATTTTTTGTGAAAAAATTGGGGATTTTTTTTTTTAGGCCATATCGCCCAGCCCTAGTTGGTTTTACTATTTTGCAAGTTGTTTGCAAGTTTTCAAAAAAGTTTGAAACGACATGAGGGTGAGTAATTAATGACAGAATTTTCATTTTTGGGTGAACTAACCCTTTAAGAGCTGCACACATGTAATATACATCCGTTTTTCTCTCAACTGTTTACTTTCACTTAAGACATAACCAACTGTGCTTATATGTAAACCTTGTGTGTTTTTGACAGTATTAGCGCAATCAGACGCACAAGATAACTCAGTCCAGTAATCAGGCTGTTTGACAGGCTTAGTGTGCGTGCTCAGAAAATGCGCATGTCAGAACAGCATGTGATTTAAATGTTTAACCGGTAAGGCTTTAAAGCACATGCAAACTTTTGTGATTAGGAATAAGTGCAGTGTGCCGTGAGTGTAACTCTACTGCTGAGTTAACATATGATGTGAATGTATGTGGCGTTGTACAGTATATTGAGATGGAGGCACCAGAACTGCGACTGATAAAATGTGCAGTGTAGCACAATACTACGATATTTCTTCAAAAGCAGATCGTGGAGACATTTTAATCGTCCACGATCAAAAATCGTCATATCGCACAGCCCTAGTTGTAGTACAGTTTTCCAAATCCTCTTCTGCACTGTTTTAAAGAGCTCCATAAATTAATGCATTCAGCTCTGTCTTTTTATCAATAGCGCACTCACCAAAATGACTATTGCATGCTTCTTTTTTGTATATCTGATATAATATATCTTGAAATGGGATAAACAAGCAGTCAGTTTAGGAAAAAAAAGGAATATTTAAAATGCTATATTTTGTCCTGTGACTCTGCAGGGGGATTTATGTCACTGGGTCCAGCATCATTGGTGGTGGAGTCAAAGCCCCTAGAATCAAGACCAAAAATCTTGTCAGGTATGTGCAGTTTACTTAATGTTTTAAAGTTTTTTTGTTTTTTTTGTTTGTTTTTTACACAAATATGCTCTTTTTGCTATCACATGGAGACAATTTGGATTCAGAATTAGTGTATATATTTATAAAATGTTATTATTGTATTTGTCATATTTTCATTTTTGTATGAACACCAGTGTTGCCACATTTATTCTGCAGTTGTCTATTAAAAAAGGCAGATGAAGTGAAATTTTAGGCAAAATATTTTTTATTAGTTCATGCCGCTTTTTTCAAATATGAAAAAAAACAAACAGTTGCTTTTATATATGATTCCATCTGTCTGGAAACTCGGTTTTATTTGCTTGCCTAAGGCTTTTTTGGCTCACACTGGCACTTGGTGACAGTTCATTGAATTTGTCTTTTTTTTCTAGCATTATCTTTTGTGAAGCTGTTGCCATTTATGGGATCATCATGGCAATTGTCATTAGCAATTTGGCAGAGGTAAGTTAAAAATTATTGACCCATTTCTTTGAACGCTTTGGTTTTAGAGTGAGTCTTATGTTAAAGAGATTTTAGTATTTTTGTTGTGTGTTAAGAGTGCAGATATTTGAGCTTTTTACAACATTTAAAATCTGTTTTGTTGCATTACATGTACAACAGTAGTTCTCAACTTTTTTTTCCCTTTTCATGTCATTTAGAACTTCACTGGTACGACTCCAGAGACTATTGGGGAGAAGAACTACCAAGCAGGTATATTTTGCTTATGAATCACTTGTCATCTTAAGTGAAATATTTTCCTTTGCCTCTGCTGAGCGGCTGGATGACATATTGGTGCTGTTCTTTCAGGCTACTCCATGTTTGGTGCTGGACTCACTGTTGGCTTTTCAAACCTCTTCTGTGGCATCTGTGTTGGCATTGTGGGCAGTGGAGCTGCCCTCGCTGATGCTCAGAATGCCAGCCTCTTTGTCAAGATCCTCATTGTTGAAATTTTCGGCAGTGCCATTGGACTGTTTGGAGTGATCGTAGCCATCTTGCAGGCAAGTAGTTTTCTAAAAGTACTATATATGTTTCTTCTAACCTTGCAATATTTTAATGAGCTGTTGTGGTCATGGCTCACTAAAGAATAGCATAGCAAAAACAATGTATGTTCTGAGAATGTTTACTTTGAATACATTAAAAATAAAATCATCTGCATAAATGTAGTATAAAAAGTTTTAGTACCAGTCGTTCACTTTCAGCAGCAAATCATGAGCCCTGAATTGTTAGCATGACCTTATTAGACTTAGTCAACTAATTTATACTGACGGCAGAGAATATTAAAGTATAAGACCTTTCAGCTTTTTAATTATTTAAAAAATTTTGAAATCTGAGGTGCTACTGTAGCAAATTGCTGTTTTTAATTATGAATGTAGTTTTTCTATGACTCAATCTATTTTAAAAGCATTAGGCCTTCATGAGTGGCCTTTATTCGTTACCCAAATAATAAACAAGTGATCTCAAATGTCATTGTCATCCTAGTCTTAAGGCTTTTTTTTTATGCCAAGAGTGAATATTTGTTGTAAATATTGCAAACAAAAATCAATACATTTCTGTTGGTCTTTTTTTTCTTCTCAAAGTTATTCCAACATCACTACTATTATCAAAGTACAGTAGTACTGTATTATTGTCATTAAACGTAAATAATTTATTCGTAAATAACGTTGTCACTATGTCATCAGATGGCTTGTATTTTACAGAGAGTAAAATCTATATTACCAGATGGATTGTATCTTGCATTTAAGCATATGAATGGCCAAAATGCATTTTTTACATTTTTATTTTGCTCTTTGTATGAAGTCTTTTGTATAGGGCTGGGCGATATAGCTAAAAAAAATTTCAACGATATAATGTTTCATATCGTTCGGTATCGATAATTATTGACATTTTTTATAACCTTTTTTAAAACAAAACTTTTTTTTTTATTTAACCACTGTATTTATAATTAAAACAATTTATTGAGACAAACAACAAATTTTTTTTTTTTAACAATCAAACACAATAAAAAATATAGCTGCAAGCAGCAATTACCGGGGTTCAAGCACATTAAGGCATTTAAGGTGGTATATTTTAGGGTCTAGGCCAACCTGGATGTATGGCTGACAG
>NW_015665002.1:577476-596752 GCF_001515625.1 Sinocyclocheilus rhinocerous | reverse complement strand
GATGCACACCTAACATTCAAATGCAAATGTTTATTTTAAATTCGACTAATATTCATTCTTTATTCACAATCTCCTCATCACAGGCAGGTACAGCACTCATGTTCGTGTTTGTGTGTGCTGTCTGCGTCACTCATAGCACGTGCCTATATCGTGCGCTATATCGAACACTTTTTCTATCTATTTCGAAGAAGGTGTACCGTCAATAAATATCGATACCATTTTATCGCCCAGGCCTACTTTTGTATCACTTCTTCATTTCATTATTTGTGTGATCAGGCCTTTAGTTTACCTAAGTGTTGTCATGAAGCACATTCTTCCCCATCTGGTTTCCAGCAGGATGATCTTTTGAATTATTTGTCATTGATATCCATCTAGCTACTTATGACCACCCTCTGGAAAATGAATATTTTATCACAATTTCCAGTCACACACTGTAAATTGATTTGACATGCATGGTTGAATTCAGATTGAGATTATTCAGCCACACAAGAGCAACTCCTATTAAAACAGTCATTTTATTTGGGTTCTGAAACAAACTATACAAAATCAATCCTGTAGTTGGTGTAAAACATTGTGCCCACTTTGAAAATCGATGGGATCATATTGTCTACACTCGCTGTCGAATAGGACATTCCAGACTAACTCATAGTTTGCTGTTGGCTGGTAAAGATCCTCCTTTATGTTCTTTGTGCCAGAATCCATTATCTTTGAAGCATATTTTGATGGATTGTAATAGTTTAAAGTCTGTCAGAACTCATTATTTTTCTGTTGACTTTTATGGAAAGATTTTTAGTGAAGTGAGGCCAGATTTAGTTTTAGAATTTTTATCTAAGATCAAATTTAAAAACTTAATTTAACTTAACTAACCTCGTTTTCGCCATGAATATAGCTGAGGTAGCTCGCATGGCGTTAAATCATAAACAAACAAACATTTGAGCTCTGCAGTTTTTGTATGGTACTGGAACATCAGATTGTGTTTGTTTGTTTTTTGTTTGTTTGTGTGTGTGTGTGTGTGTGTGTAATCATTAAAAAAAAATTTTCTTTCCATTTAGACATCGAAAGTAAAAATGGGAGATTAGATGACTACACAACCTACAGATCAAAGATGCTGTGTTGCTGGCGCAAACAGGAGGTGTAAATACATAGTAAATTATTTAAATGTATTTTCCTTTGTGTCTGTTTTTAACCATCATTTTCTGAAGATTGAAATATGTGCACCAATTTGTCTTAAAAGAGTGCATGATGATGTCAAAGGCAGATCTTTGACGACTTAAACACTTAGTTTGGCATCTCATAATTCTGAAAATGAAAATATCACTTAATGTTTTTGGCCATACCTCCATGATGTCATAATATCAAATTTAATTATTATTATTATTTTTTTTAAATCAAAAGGAATTTTATTTATTAAAAAAGCTTAATGTAAACAGTGATCCTGCATATGGTGACAGAACCGACTGTCTGTAGACCCAGTGTTGGGGTCTGTTTATGCTTGTAATCATCTCAAATTCAAATATATAGTTCGCTGTGATTGTTCTGTACAGTACAAGAAAAGTGATGAATTGCATTAGTGTGGTTCTTTGCATTGGATGGGTGTAAATCATAAAGTATTCTCTTGATGGCTGTATGCGAGAATGTTCTTGTGTATTTGCGTGATGACACCTGGTGTATCTGGTGTGCTTGACCTGATCTCACTTTCACGTGTTGTATTCTTTCATATAGCTACTGAATTCAAGTAAACGCTATCTTTGAGAAAACAGTTATACCAAAACAATGATGTAAAATAAATAAATAATACCAGTCATCTCCAATTGTATTTCTACCAGTGTAGTCCCTCACTTTGTAGGGCTCTCTTCAGATCTGTTTGGTTAAAAATGAGAGGATATAATAATCTGATGTGTGTACACACAGACGTTTCGCTGAAAAATACACAATACACAATTTTACAAGTCATTATGTGCATTAACAACGATTTGGGAAAAATAATTTAATGGAAACTTGCGTGTGGTTTAACCATTTGAGGTGCTGCTAATGTTAGTGTCCTCTTAGCCTTGATAGCAAACATACTGCTGTTATTTCTCCACTAATGAAGCGCATCTAGTCAACAAATTAATTACTTAGTAATGATATGCAAACATGCACTACAGTATAATGTGTACACACCGATTAGTTGTCCATGTTTTAAATCTGCATCTGAAGTGTTTGCTCTGTGCAGCATGCAAATCGATGGGATCATATTGTCTACACTCACTGTCAAATAGGACATTCCAGACTAACCCATAGTTTTCTGTTGGCGGGTGAAGATCCTCCTTTATGTTCTTTATGCCAGAATCCATTATCTTTGAAGCATATTTTGATGGATTGTAATAGTTTAAAGTCTGTCAGAACTCATTATTTTTCTGTTGACTTTTATGGAAAGATTTTTAGTGAAGTGAGGCCAGATTTAGTTTTAGAATTTTTATCTAAGATCAAATTTAAAAACTTAATTTAACTTAACTAACCTCGTTTTCGCCATGAATATAGCTGAGGTAGCTCGCATGGCGTTAAATCATAAACAAACAAACATTTGAGCTCTGCAGTTTTTGTATGGTACTGGAACATCAGATTGTGTTTGTTTGTTTTTTGTTTGTTTGTGTGTGTGTGTGTGTGTGTGTAATCATTAAAAAAAAATTTTCTTTCCATTTAGACATCGAAAGTAAAAATGGGAGATTAGATGACTACACAACCTACAGATCAAAGATGCTGTGTTGCTGGCGCAAACAGGAGGTGTAAATACATAGTAAATTATTTAAATGTATTTTCCTTTGTGTCTGTTTTTAACCATCATTTTCTGAAGATTGAAATATGTGCACCAATTTGTCTTAAAAGAGTGCATGATGATGTCAAAGGCAGATCTTTGACGACTTAAACACTTAGTTTGGCATCTCATAATTCTGAAAATGAAAATATCACTTAATGTTTTTGGCCATACCTCCATGATGTCATAATATCAAATTTAATTATTATTATTTTTTTTTTTAAATCAAAAGGAATTTTATTTATTAAAAAAGCTTAATGTAAACAGTGATCCTGCATATGGTGACAGAACCGACTGTCTGTAGACCCAGTGTTGGGGTCTGTTTATGCTTGTAATCATCTCAAATTCAAATATATAGTTCGCTGTGATTGTTCTGTACAGTACAAGAAAAGTGATGAATTGCATTAGTGTGGTTCTTTGCATTGGATGGGTGTAAATCATAAAGTATTCTCTTGATGGCTGTATGCGAGAATGTTCTTGTGTATTTGCGTGATGACACCTGGTGTATCTGGTGTGCTTGACCTGATCTCACTTTCACGTGTTGTATTCTTTCATATAGCTACTGAATTCAAGTAAACGCTATCTTTGAGAAAACAGTTATACCAAAACAATGATGTAAAATAAATAAATAATACCAGTCATCTCCAATTGTATTTCTACCAGTGTAGTCCCTCACTTTGTAGGGCTCTCTTCAGATCTGTTTGGTTAAAAATGAGAGGATATAATAATCTGATGTGTGTACGTATTAAACGCAGTTGTTGTTTTTTTTTTTTTTTGTGGAGCATGAGGGTGTTTGCCATTCTGTGTTTCCTACCTGTCTTGTGATTGTTTACCTTGTTTTGTTTTTTTTAAACCCGTCACAGAAACAAGCTTCCATAATGTTCTTAAGAGTTTAGACGTCATACAGTAACTTATGTAACATTTTCTTTGCTGTTCATCTCATGTAATCCTGAAAATGATAATCTAAATGCAAGTTCATAGCAGAACAGCACTGCAAACAGCTGTTTGAGGTGGACTTTAATTGGTCACAGACCTTAGATGCCATATTTAAACACAAATAAAAACGAGGCTGTGGAATTTACTGGATTTCAAGATCTCATTTTCACAACCAGAGATTTTGTCCAATTGAAATGTTTTAGGACAATGTATTTTCAGTGTTTCATCGGCTGAAATATTTTAACGGTACAACCCATTTATCCATCACAGCCTCATTTTTTTCTTGTATAATTATATATGGTGTTTTCCTTCTCTGAGGTTATCTACCAAATCTAACAGTACTCCGTCTGAACCACTGTTTATATCCACGATCAAACTTGTAAGATCAGTTGGCCTTCTTTTATCTCTACTGAAATGCTTTACTATCTACGATGTTTTTGTGAAGTGGAGGTACATACTAAACATGATTTTACTAACTCCTAAATGTCCGAAATCAGCTTCTGTTAAATGTCTGTTTATATTGCAATGATCAATCAAATCACAAACTCCATATTTAAAGCACTATGGTCTTGTGAAGCATTTCCAGTCTGGTGACCAAGATCATCCGTTTTCTTGCACTGGATCTATGGAGAGATGCATTAATTTGATGTTTTTTTTTTTTACATGTTTATTTTGAAACATTCCAACTTAGACCGGGTTGTAATCAACTCACTCCAGATGGATCAAACTGCGAGGCTACTGTAGGTCTCATTATTGGGGAGCTTCCAGGACCTGGATTGGCTGTGTTTGGTTGTGCTTCAGGAGTTGTGCCAATGCTATCTCATGTACAAATTCGTACGAATTAGCCACCTAGTAAAATATGTATGAATTGCCGTGAGATCGGGTTGGTTGTGCGGTAAAGATGACTACTTAACCATTTCTCCCGTTTCAGTGATTGTAAAATATGGTAATGTGGTGATTCCATTGTTTTGATGTGTACAAGTGGATCCTCTAGACTAATTGTCCTTGAAGAAATAAAAAGAAATGTGAAAAACAGTTCAATGCATTAATTTCTGTTTTTATAGTAGCCAATAGCACCACAGCGTAACGCAAACACTAGGTTATCAAATGACTAGTTAATCTGGCGCGTTATACCCTAAAGCAGGCATGCAACCGCATGTCCATGATCCATCAGCCACCCCCTCATTACCGTATTGCAGGATGTTTTTGAAAGAAGTCTTGCTCACCAAGGCTGCATTTATTTGATCAAAACATAATACAGTACAAATAGTAATATTGTGAAATATTCTTACGGCTTAAAATATTTCTATTTGAATGTATTTTAAAATGTAATATATTCCTCACTATTTTCAGCGGACATTAGTGTCACATGACTCTTCAGAAATCATTCTAAATGCTCACTTGGTGCTCAAGAAACGTTTATTATCAATTCGGAAAAATTTGCTGCTAAATATTTTCGTCAGGATTCTTTGACAAACAGAGCGTTCCTATTAAAACAGTCATTTCAGGTGGGTTCTGCAGTTGCACTGTGGCCTTTAATGATAATGAAATATTTTTTTGGTTTATGCATTCAATATTCACTCTATTCAGGAAAATAATTTTATGGTCCTGGGACATCAGATTGTGTTGGTTAATCTTGTTTTTAACAACGTAAAAGTCTTTATTGTCACCTTTGATCAATTTGATGCACCCTTTCTTAATAAAAGCATACATTTCTTTAAAAAGAACAGATGGAAATAAATATGCAAATAAAAAAGAAGAAACAAATGCACAATGTAAATAAATAAACAAACGTATAACTAAATTGAAAGACCGCTAAAACAGAAGTTCCCAATGTGTTTATTTATTTATGTGTTTTGTTTTGTGCAGTATACATTTATCATTCACATTATCTCTATCCATCCATCCATCCATCCATCCATCCATCTATCTATCTATCTATCTATGTAATCTGTCTGTCTGTCGATTTTATTATTTTTGCAGGTTCTGTAGGAAAGTGGTTAAAATTGGTCTTCTCATTCCGGAACATAACAGGATAACAGTATCTGTAATGAATGTCATGAGGTAAATTTTCACGTTTAATTTGACAGAATTTTTAAATCACAATTTTGGTAAAAAAAAAGGATTATTTTAGCTGTTTAAAGCAAATCAAAATAAAATCCATACAATACAAGGGACATTTCCAATGTAGCCAACGATGTACATTATTTTGCTTAAGTTTATCCATGATTTATTAAATGCAGCATAGTTCAAGCATCAGCGATCAGGTGACAGCTTTAAACATCCATCAGATGTCGCCAAGGCACGCAACAGCAGGTGCATCGCTCGTCTCGGCTGCTGCTGCTTGATGCTATTTTTAAATAGAACAAAATCTTAAATAAGGTAACCCTTTAAGAAACACGAATCCACATTGAGCATCGCCTGCCAGTCGTGATAGCAGTAACGTGCATTCCATTGTTGACTGAACTGCAGTGAACAAACATTTAACAAAGAATGAACCACGATGGATGTTTGTTTTCTCTCACAATCAATCCTGCTCGTGTGAAACTCAAACTGCTTAACATTTGGAAAAGTGCTGCTATTGGGACAAACAAAAATGCTTACATATAAAAGTAAATGATATTTAAATGTTTATAACCAGAAAAATATACCAAAACAAAACTGCGCTCTCTTGCGGCGAATAAGCGAACCTCCGTTTGAGCCTTCCGAGTCTCCGTACTAAAGAAAACCTGCCTCCCTATGCCTTTATTCGCACACCCATCATCTCTCCTCGCCAAAAACACAAAACGGACAGATGAAAATACACGGCAAAATATTTAGTCTCATCACTGGAGTGTACGCTGTTGTCAAGGGCTCTCAAAAACATGGATATATATAATGTTCCTGCAATATGGCATAATCCTTTCATCAGTGTGCATTTCTTTCCGAAAAATGAATTGATCGGCGTTGTCGGCAGAAAGAAATAACGCTATTCGGCAAGTAACTCCCTCGTTTTATATGGATGTTATGATAAAACTAACTGTATTTCACACAGATGACACATTTATGGCTGAAACCGACAGTTCTTCCGAAATAGACAGTCAGATGAAGTGAATACAATAAAGATGAATCGCTTATAGAGGAGCTCCCTGGCTTGCAAAGGATCAAGGTAAGAAATGCCATGTTTGTGTTCATGGTTTGCAAATATGAATTAAAAAAAAAAAATTATTATTATAATTATTATCTCTGCATGACTTCCTTTGAACGATGCTCTTTGTTTTCCTCTGATATCACATGCTATCTTTATTGCCTGCCATCTTTATCAAGGCGTAGAGATATTCCAAAAAGAGATGCTTCCTATACAATCTCAACTCTTGGCCAGATCGCAATACCACAAAATAGTCTTTTTTTCAACGACATGCACATTTCAGCTCCTTCCAGCAGAGTCGAGAGTAGGGATAATGCTGTGTAATGGTACCCACAGCATCCATGGACAGCATCTTGCCCAGTGTCTTCAGATAGGAAGCTGGCAGGACATGTGTGGCTTTGTGGCCGAAGATCTGTGATCATGCAGAAGGATTCAAAGTAACACTTTTTATGAAGTCTGTATGTATAATGCATTATAATGGTATTTCTAACGCATTCTTAATGCCTTACAATGCTTCTTTAAATCACATTATATTCGTATTAATAACAAATAACATTATAATACCTATTCACGGTACCTTAATAGAGTGATCTAAAACATGAATAAAGCCATATTTCATGTATATACTCTTTCTTAAGCATGAATGGGTACATTTTAAAATCTTTTATAATTGAATTAAATGGATAATATTTTTAATGTGTTATGTGTATAGACTTAATAGAAAGTGTTATTGTTGTAAGCATTCTAGAGGTGGTTTATGAATCAAGGCTGGAGTAATTAAAATTTGTTTAATATTTACAAAAGTTTGGCACATATTAAACAATTTCCTATTAACCTTTTGATTAGTAAATTATTGAGGAAAGCACATCATGGCACTTTAGTCTCATGGCAACTGCTGTTTATGGGGTCCAATTAACATGCAGCTGTCTTCCCTATTTATTTAATCGGTGATTGCAGTATATCTTGTTAATTGCACATATTATAGTACAGTCCGTTCTTAAATAAATATCAGCTTTGCTTATTGTCAGCTCATACAGTATGTGGCATTGAGGCAATTCCCCAAAATTTCAAAACATCACAATTTTGATGTTTTGCCGTGTACTGTTATGTTTAAGGGGTTTTAGAACTGTTTGTTTCACGTGTAAACAAACTATTTTTATTTCTTTAACCTTTCTGAATTCTTTATTAGGTCTGTTTCTGCTTAACATTTTCCATCTTGGATGTTACAGTCAAAATCTCTAACAATAACACACACTAGTCAGTAAGGATTGACATTTTCTCTTAATTTGATCCGCCACTGTTTGTTGTAGCGTCTCTCTCTCTCTCTCTCTCTCTCTCTCTCTCTCTCTATAATGAATAGGTTGAAGTAGACTCACATAGACAATTATTTCCTATTGTTCTGATTATATAAATAAATATATAGTATACAGTATAAAGGCTATTCCAGTTGTTCTATCATGCTTTAACAGTGTTATCATGGGGAACATAAATACTACACGTATCACTGACAGTATGGAAAGGTGGCAGTTTGTGTTGCAGCTTCACTCATTTGCAGTCAATCACTTTTGCCGTCTGATATGTGCTCCATTATTTCTCAGTGGCTCCAAGAGAGTTTCTCTCAGCGTCTGTATCTGTTCCTCTCATTCACCCACACAATCTGCTTTTTAAGCTCTCTTTCTACAGCGCGATACCTGAGAGCCCAAGGGCAAATTGTCCATTGGTCCATTTTACAGTTTGTTTTAAACAGGAGCAGCTCTGTTTGGCCAATCTACCTCCATCCACCAGAGACAAATGACCTTTCAAGTCTGCTGCGATTCCTTTTCTTGCATGATGGGAGTGGTTTTGATTGGAAATTAGGGACCAGTGTATATCGTGTGATATTGAACAGATGCTTAGCGCAAATTTAGACACCGGATTGCTGGTCATACAGATGAGAAGCCAAATCATTGGGTGTTGGGATTTGTTGTCATGGGAACAGTAAGACCCCTGACACAAAGGTGGCATGAAGTGAACTGCTTTGTTTTGAACACCGGCTTTGTCTGATTTTTTTGTCTCTTCCTTAACAGTTTGAAGTTAATTTTCCTGAACTCATGAGCATGAAAATAACAGATTATTTATGATATCAGACAAGTCTAGTTGCGCCCGGGAGTACAGAATGTGTTTGTCAGTTGTAGTTTATTTCTTAGGGAGTTGCAAGGGTATTTAGGTGAATGGGCATAATCATGTCTAAGTCTATCCAGATGCCAACTTAGAGGTCCGTCCAAATGAAGGCTTCAGCGGTGGCGGTTTAATTTGTCTCTTGGCTCTGAGTAGAGTGAGCAGCTGGACTTTAGGCAGGCAAAAGCTGGGGCCGCGGTTTGTGGAGCTTACAAGCTAACAGAGCTGGAGCGCAGCCACCCAAGACTTCCTTCGGCTTGTTTGTGTGCTGTGATATAGACTGTGTATTGAGACAATGCTGTCTCATAATTAGCCGCTCGGGTTCACGTGTCAGTGCAATGACTTATCTTTGTGATATTCAGAATTAGATATATTTCAAACCCTGAAACGCAGTAAAAGTACTCGATTATGTAACCGTTTAGTGTTCATATAAGGCAGCTGAGTCTATGTCAAGCTTGAGTTAGACTTAAAAGAATATTCTGGGTTCAGTTATGCTTAATCGGCTGCTTTTGTGGTATAATGTTGATTACCACAAAATAATCATTCAGACACGTCCCATATTTTCTTGAGATTACAATTTTTGGAGGATTTGAAAGCAGAAATGTGAAGCAGTGGTGTTACTGTAAAACTAAAACTAATAAAATTATTTTTGATTTTGAAATAGGGCTGAACAATAATTCAATATCAATATGTATCGCGATATAATTTTTTTCAATAACGGTGATATGATTTTTAAGCACATTTCCGATATTTCGATATACATTACCAGTGTTTCCCTTTCTATTTCAGATAAATAGTGTTCATATCGATATCGGAATTATATCGTATCGACCGAAATTAAGAAATATATCGTGATATAAATTTTGGCCATATCGTCCAGCCCTATTTTGAAATAAAGCTGAAATAAAATGTTAATGGAAAAACTTCGCTAAAATGGAAATTTGAAATGTTGCCTTGGCAACTAACTATTTGACATAAAATAAGTTGAAGTATTACTAAAACTAAAACAAAACCTAAAAATCAATTAATGCTAAATAGAAATATTAAAATACGAATACTAATAAAAAAATACTAGACCTAAATCTTAAACTGAAGTTTAAATGAAAACTAAAAAAATACAAATGAAATATTTATAATAAATTGTAATAAATATTACAGTAGTATATAAATAATGCAAAAAAAAAATGATGTGAAGCTTACAGTTTTATATATTAATTCTTTATAGCACTTAGATTAATTCTTCTGTTAAAGCTTGTGTATTATTTGATCTATAAAGTGAGTTTTTTTACTTTTACAGACTGGCTCAAATTACTTGCATTGCAAGTGCCTCACTGTAACCCAATTTTTTGTTGTTTTCAAGAAAAAGGAGGTACAGACTGAAATTAATTTTTGTAGAAATTAACTTCAACTTAACTTGTTTTGAACATGGAATATTTCTTTAATTTGACTAGCTGCAAATATTACATTTGCATTGTTTTATCTGCAGTAAAACGGACATCTGAGTATCATATTATTTCATTTTTACACCTCCGTATTCAGACATCGCATTTTCTCGCATAGAGAAGGCAACATGACACAACACAGCACAGCACAGGATCTTGTAAGTGATGTTTACATCACAGGACAGGAGTGAGCTGAATGTGTTTCAAAAAGTGTAGGCTATACTCATTGTGAGATTGAAAGTGTAGCTGAGTGGGTCTTCAAGCAGAGTACCATTCAGTATAATCTGAAATTAATGTCACGTTTGCATCCCACTGAACAGGTGCTGGCCACAGATTTCCAGCCAGAGGAGGATGGAAGCATGCAGACAGACAGAAAAGCACACTTTTAATGTGGAAAAATCGTCTTTTTTAGGCAGATATTTTCAATATGTGGGCTCTTAGCCTCCTGTAAGTCAATATGAAGCATCTAATTAAGATAATTTTAATCTTCAGCGATTAGTGGGTGGGGTTTTCTTCAGGGATGTTTTGCTGAGTCTGACTTTGTAACCCAGTTTGAGCTTGACAGCTTTGACTAGTGTATTGCCAAAGCTGTTTGAAGCTTATGCAAAACAACTTATGTATGTATTATGTTTCTTTAAGGAAAATTCATTTAGGGTTTTTCACTTATTTTAGTTTTTGTGTTTTAGTAGTACTTGTCAACTATGCATTGTGAAAGGTCCTTTTTTGTTGTGCATTTTTTCCACTAGTGTAGTTATTATAAAGTCTAGTAATATAGAGCAGGCAGTGTTCTGTTTGGACTCTATCCAGATATACTGTAAGTTAAAAGTGTGGACATTTTTCCTAATCACTCCCTCTGTCTAGCATTGGCCAGTGAAACAGATAGTCCTGCCCTCAAACTCTCGTCTCTGGTTGAGCAGATGCTCAAACTAATATATCTGTGTAAAACCTACAGTGTTATCCAAAACATTTTTACATGAAACAAGTAATTACATAATCTTAAATATACTTCACAAAATATTGGCAGAATGGAGAACACTTAAGGCTATTAGACAATATTACTTGTCAATACGGTGCTATGTGCAACTCATAGGAGTGGCAACATGTCAATAAGCTTCAATAAGTCTTTATGTCCCAGATCCATATATTCCTGAAGCGAATATCAATATCTTCGTCTGATTCATTAAGCTTTTATTAAGAGTAAAATTAAAAGTCACAAAAAAACGACCTCCTCTAGGGTTGAACAGGATAAAACGCTCTTTACATTAATAGAAGTGTAAGTGTTTTATGAAGTGGCATGTAACATATGTTGTTTGCAGAGCTCTAGAGCACAGGTTTTAGGGATGTGTGCCAGCGTGAGGTGAATGGTGTCGTGTCCACAGGGAGGCTGGTATTCAGAGTAATGAAATGGAAGCCAGAGGCCAGTGACTCTCAGCTCGACTCTCTTCACCTGCTGCCCATGAGTGTTTATCAAATCTTTAGTCCTGCATAGGTATGACATGTCATGCCACTGACCTCTCTGCCTCACATCCATGTGGCTGTGCTGGTGAGTGAGTGGATGCAATCCCCTTCTTTTTTATTTTTTTGTCACTAGCTTGTGAAAGTGAAAATAAACACTACTGTGCAAAAGTCTTAGGCCATTAGTATTTTCACCCCCCCCCCCAAAAAAAGGTTTTAAGCCAGTTATTTCTATCTTCTATATATAAATATAACAAAACTATTAAGAAACATGGTTATTTTAAACAAAATACTTTAAAATGTGGAGTGTCACTGTCAAGCCGGGATTTCGTCTGGAATGACATGAAGAAACAGAAAAAACTGACACAGACTAAATCCAGAAGAACTGTGGCAACGTCTCCAAAACCTTCCTGCAAAGATAACTGAAAAACTATGTGCAAGTGTACGTAGGACAAAAGCTGTTTTAAACACAAAGGTTGGTCACACCAAATGTTGATTTAATTTAGTTAATAGAAGTTAATTTATAAATAAAATCTATTTATGGTATTATTTTTTGAAAGCATCACTTTACAGCATTTTTTCACAAGTGCCTAAAACTTCTCACAGTATTGTAGCTTTGTAGGAAGGTTTCTTGAAGCGTCTTGGAGATGTTGCCACAGTTCTTCTGGATTTAGTCTGTCTCAGGTTTTTCGGTTTCTTCATGTCATTCCAGACGGACTGATCAGATCAGATCAGATCTCTGTTGTCAGACTCCTTGTGCAAACAAAAATCTCACTGGATTATTACAATTAATGGCAAAAGAAATGTTTGGAAATGTAAACTGATATTTCCTACTGACACACTACAGCAAAAGATAGAAATAACTGTTTTAAAATTATTTATTTTTTTTGTTGTTGGTGAAAATACTAATGGCCTAAAATTATTATTATTATTATTTTTATTTTTTTTGGTAAATGGCAGTCTAAAATGCAGTCTATAATTAAAAATAAGTCTATGGTGTGACTAATTGTATTTGTTTATGGTGTGACATGCCAAATACTGTATTACATTATACTCCTGGTGTAATGTCACACCATATTATGTTGCACGCTGTTATAATAGTCTGTAGGCTAATTGAAATCAGCTACCGTCCTTGTAACATGTCCACTTTCACAGAGCAACACTGCTTTTAATGTACCAATTTCAACACAGAGAGGGGAGAAACATGTTTTGATGTTTATTTCAAAATTCTCAATAGAAATTTATGAACCCTTAGGGGAATATCTAATAATGCAATTTGTACACGTTTTAGACTATTGTTTTTTAAATTTTTTTTTTAACTAACAGCTCCTTGGATCACATCAGCAACTTAGCATTAATTGGAATGCTTTTTTTGTAGTCTGACAAAATTATATTTTCATATGTAGGCTAGGTCTGCATGCAAAACAATTTGATATCAAATGATTATTGGTTTATTTAAAAAAAAAAAAGATTTCTATATTGTTCTCAAATATACATATGTAGAAGATGCAAATAGTTAATTATGGGTCTTTATAAGACAATTCAATACAATATTTGTATTGTACTCAATATTTTTCAGGCCTTTGGATCAGGAGTGTGTGCGTATATGTCTTAAAATGTTAGGCAGCTAACTCGGATCGGATATCAGAAAATAACTGTAATGCAATAATTAGTTATATTCACACCTCACTAGTTTATATATGCCTTCATGTGTGATAAGTTTCACACTCTTTGGTGTTAGATATTGCTTGGCTTGTTGCTGGCCTCAGAGTAAATTTAAAGCTGCAGTCCGTAACTTTTTTGTGTTCAAAATTTACAAAATTTATATAATAAGCGAGTACACCATGAATCCATTTTCCAAACCATGTTTTTGGCTTGTCCTGAATCACTACGGTACACCTATAATAAGTGTTTATATTCGGACTATTTAGACTGGTTCGGGTAGGTACCGCTGCGGAGTAGCCCAGTACCTGCGTGATTCGCCATAGACATAAACAGAGAGAAGTAGCTCCGGCTACAATGTTCTTCCGCAAGACGCACGCAGTTCTGTTTATTAACCGCTAGAGCTCCAAAAGTTACGGACTGCCGCTTTAAGAGATTAAAAGTGTGCATGCCAGTGTTAAGAGAAAATGAGTGATTGCCATATATATTTTGTGAATAATCACACATTTATGGTGTCCATGTCAATTCGTTTTGTAAAATGTATAGCTAATTAACAATAAATATTTGACAGGTGCCAGTAAATACAGTTTTCAATTTATGGTCACCTTTCTATCAAATTGATTTAATTTTGCTTGTTGGGAATTTGCTCGTGAACTTTGCGCATAGAAGTTGTATGAAATTAGCTGTTTTTAGTGACAGCCCATAAATATTTTCTGTTATTAAGTCACTGGGTTTGGAGCTCAAATTTCACTCTGTGAAGAAATGACCTGTCTCGAGTCATCTGCTCAAGCCTAAATCAATTTACGAATAATGGAACTTAAGCTGAAGTTAAACCACCGTTCTCGTCTTGACATCTCCAATATATATCATCTTCTGTGGTGGCAGTTCTCTTAATGGAAGATAATTTCAAAATGATTGTACAAGCAAAAATGTGGATGATTGTAGTTCTCTATTTTCAGATATAATATGCTTGAGTAACCCTACCCATCAATTTTTTAAAGTAAAGCATTGGAGAAAACCCCTTTCAGTCGTTCTGCCCTATTATACTGAGCTGATGATTTGTACTGATCATAGTGCTGCTGACAGTCGCAGTCCCTCACACACGTATGATGAGTGGCTCACTTGGTGCTACCACCCTATTAAACATGCTCTTGCTTTTAAACATCAAAGTCAGGGCCTGATTGGCGTCTCTAGGCCTAATTAATTTCTCTTAGGAGAAGCTGGATGGGCTGAATCCCCTCATGTCAAGTCTTAACATGTTGTTTGAAAATGAGCCTGATAAGACAGCGTGAGTTTTTCCATCATGAGGATGAGAAGAGCTTCGAGGTGAATTGTGTTTTCATCTACTGTATTTTGAATGAGAGCAGGAGGGTGGCTATAGGGCTTTTTAATCTTGGAGGAACACCACAGTGGGAAATGCATCCAGTACAGTTTGTTGGTTTGGGCCCAGTTTATTACTTTTTTTCGCGTTTTCAAGTTTTTGATTGCAAATGGGTTAGTCTTCAATTAAGGGAAATTTTCTGTCTCTTAGGTTGATTTTAGAGAAGAAATGGTTTCAAAATATTTTGGCCAGCTTTAAGCTTTTTTTGTGTCTCTTTAATTACATTTTTCTAAGTTTTTAGTGTTAAAAGCAATAGTGGAGGAAGGTAAAAATTTGCCAGATTTTTGGGGCTTGTCCCCTACTCAAACCTTTTAACTTTCCGTCCATAGTTTATTTATAAAAGATATTGAAATTAGTAGGGATGCACCGAATGTTCGGCAACCGAAATTATTCGGCCGAAAATAAGCGAAAAGACCGAATAAACTGTACCGAACAATGACGTGACGCGATCAAATAGCAACCAGTGCAGAGTGAGAGGCACATGCCTGATTCAAGAAGGGGGTCTGATGGCCAAAAATGATTATTTTACTAACTTATTAATTTAAAGTTAAATTGTGCTTTGTTGGTATAGTGTCTGCTAGAATGTTAAAACATTTTCAGTCTTAAATATTTTTTAATTGTTGTTTTGTAATTGATTTTTTTATTTGAAAAGCTAGACAAAACAGTAAAAAGCACATTTTGGCTTTTTAATTTATGCAATGGTAAAAAAAAAAATTGCAAAATACATGGGGAAAAAAACTCGTAAAACTGTGTTCGGTATTCGGTATTCGGTATTCGGCCTTCGGCCTTCGGCCCGGTGTTTAATTTTGTTCGGTTTCAGCTTCGGCCAAGAATTTTCATTTCGGTGCATCCCTAGAAATTAGGAAACTAGCTGGCACTTTCCCTACAAAGAAAAAAATACAAAAATTACTAATAATTGGCATCACACCCAGCATTTCAGATAACAATTACGTTTTACCAAAAAATATATATTTGGTTATGATGAAAATTAGAAGCAACAGAGGATCAGAAATGTAATTTTGCCAAGTTTTTTTTCCTCATGATTTGAGAGTACTTTTTATTGGTTATCTGTTATTATTTTAGAATTATAGTTAAATTTTTATAGATTCAAACTGAACTGACTGCTGGCTAACTTGTGTTAGAAAGTTCAAGGCTTATTTCTCCAAAAATGTCATCACAAACTAACACAGTATCAGTGGCCATGATCACGTTTTTATTCTTGGACATATGAAGTTTCATTTGTCAAGGTTTGAAAGGGTTCCCAATTGAAGAATCACCCAAATGCATAATGGCACAATTAGTGTTTATCAATTATAGCTCTCAATACAATCTGTCGTCTGACCAGAACCAGAATCTGTGGTTCCCGAGCCATTAAATCTCACATTTATGCCTCCATCTAGCTAGGCAGTTTGTAAATAGATGACTGGTGAGTCTTTTGTGAACCGCAGCCATTAATGTCATTTTGAATTATGGAGAAACTGGAGAGGCTGCCCACCTAAATCTCCCAGAAATCTGCGGTCTGTACATTATAATGTCACAATCACATGTGGAAGTTACAACTGTGTGCGAAAGACAACATGAGAGAGTGATTAATATATTGTTGGAAAGTGCTTTAGGCAGTGGGAGATGGCTGAATCTGTCATTTCCTGATGCAGATGTGGTTTCTGAAGCACAAGATAACCCTCCCACTCCACCAGATGTTTCTTTATTGAGTCACTCATGCTGTGCTACACCTGTTTCTTTTTCCATTCTAGCTGTTGCCTTGTTGTCGCTTTGTCTTCAGGAAGGACACAATACAATTCCTACAAAATTATTTATCTTCAAATCATTCCGTGTTTAATTGGTGGCCTACAAGCTGTCCTGCTCTCATAACACTGTTTCTTATGAAAACTAGACTATGGTGTCAATTGACACTACAGTTCGAACATTTGGAGTTGTTTTTCTGTTTTAATACATTTAAAAATATATATATTTCTGTGATGGCAAAGCTGAAATTTCAGAAGCCATTACTCCAGCTCGTCTTCAGTGTCACATGATCCTTCAGAAATCATCTTATATGCTGATTTGGTGCTCAAGAAAAAAAATGTTAAGATCACTGTGGAGAACAGTTGTGATGATCAAAAATTTTATATATATATATATATATATATATATATATACTGTAATTTTGTCTATGCTGTGACAAGCTTTTCTCAGGATTCTTTGATGAATAGAAAGTTTAAATGAACAACATTTATTTGAAATGGAAATCGTTTATGTCTTTATGCTATCCTTACTGAATAATTAAAAAAATTTCTTTAAAAAAATCTTAGTCATCATTACAAACTTTTTAAAGGTACTGTATATTTGCCCTTATGTCTATGTTCATAATGTCCTATGACATTAACCCTTATAAAAATAAAAAAATTATAAAAATAGGCTAATATATTTTGACTGTCATTTAAGCGTAGATCATTATAGCTCAACAACAAGCTTGTAAGTGCAATTAAAAAATAGATTTTGTACAAGCATGTCCTGCAAATACACTTTGATCTCTTCTGTTTACTGTTTAGTTAACATTTGATTGTTTGAATGCTGGGTTGAAGGTCAACATGAATAATGTAAGTGCCACTGTTCGGTGGTTCGTTCATTGTTGGTCATAAAAAATTAAGCATTTAGATGCTGTACACGTTTTGTTGCCAGTTTATTTGATGGATTCCCTTGTGTCGATGTAAAACCTTGCTTTTTTCACCCATTAGTTTATGGCAGGTGGGATGTAAAATATTCATTAGCCTCTATTTCTGGGTAATTCTGTTATGGGTCAGCCTGAGCTGCTTGAGTTTGTGCTGCTGTCAATCTTTTTGTAGTTTATTAAGTTAGTCTAATGTGGGACAATATTTGATTCAAAGGCTTGGCTTATTATTGATCCTGACTTTATTGAGACCGAATTGCTAACTTCTGGAGTGCTCAAAAATGTAACCTCATTAACATTGGCACTTTCAACAGAGGCTTTGAGAACCAGTGCATGCATAATACGTCCCTCTTTGAGAAAATGAGTAATATTACAGTTAAGTGGATATACTAAATTAATGAGCACAGTCCTGTGGAATTTATTCTAGGGCATCTGGAAGTGTTCCATTTATGGAAGAATTGATTAGATAGCATTTGAAAAGAGTAGCTGGTTTGATATTGTCTTACTAATTAATTTTTTTGTCATTCTATATTGCTTTATTCCCAAAATGACAGTTGAAATTTAGCTATAAAGTGCTTTGATAAAAAAAAACTTTGTTCTGTCTTATGGCTAAGAAGTGAAGCTAAGGAAATGATGGTCTATTTGTGGTAGGAGCTTTGGAGAAAGTCTTTTTGCTCAACATTTTGCCAAGGGGGTCTTCATCTTCTACAAGGCCTTTGGAGCTGTGATGAATATTTTAGGAGCTTTGGTATTGGGACTTCAGCATACAATATTCTTTGAGACAAACTTCTAGTTCATACTATAGAAGAGAGTAAAGAAAAGGAACTGATGACAGCAAAAGCAAAGACAAGGAGTTTGCAATTGTGATTTTGAGAGAAGACCATATATCAATGGAGTAGCAACTTAGAGTGACCTCAGTCTTATTGGGTTAGTGTTATATTGATGTCCTATATTAAGGACCATTACTGTGCTGAAACATCCACCCACAGCTCCAGCTCCAGAGAAAGATGCACACTGCAGAATTTAAACGTGTTGTTGGTATTTTAATTTCATTTGACCTATAATTCCTGATAAAGCAACTTTATGAGCGAAGAGCTGCTTTGTGTACAGCCGTTACCGGGGAAACCGCAATCTTTAAGCGCTCCTAAAGCGCCACCTCGTGGCAAAGAATGAATTTGCATTTCCAATAAGCCTTTCTTTGTGATTATGGTCAGATCAAAGCAAATATCAACTCATGTTTTAACACAGCAAACACATATGTTGTAAATGAGAAAGAAGTTAATGTGCCTTCTAAAAATCTAAACAATTAAGACAAAAAAGATTTATCCCTTTTCATAAAAATGGTCTAAAGGCTGAAATGCTGTTGTATAAGATTTTAGTTTTTGTGAAAACCTGTATCTGAACTGTAAATCATGTAATTTTATGGCTCAGTACTGTATGTTACCATAGACCTTGTCCAACCCCACTCATACTGTTCATTTTTCTTGTGCAGCTCTTAAAATGGGTCATAAATCGCCTTAAAGGCAGAGTAAGTGATTTTTCAAAAACACTTTATAAAACTGATTCGGGCCGAATCGCAAAACAAACTTGTAGCCAATCAGCAATAAGGGGCGTGTCTACTCGTGATGTGGAGGAGAGCGCGTTCAGT
>NW_015665002.1:561303-577216 GCF_001515625.1 Sinocyclocheilus rhinocerous | reverse complement strand
AAAAAAAATTTTTTTTTTTTTTTGGGCTAGTTAAATAAATTTTCGGGCTACCAAAATCTGAAGAGTACCTGGGAAGGGCTACCAGGGATTTTGAAATTTTGCGAGCCCTGTGCAGCCTCTGTTGGCTTTCCTTGGCAGTTAACCTGAATGATCACAAAAAATGTGATAAGTAGAGAGAACCGTGAGTGAGGCTGATAGACTGATTTAAAGGGGTCATATGATGCAATTTCAATTTTTCCTTTCTCTCAGAAAGGCGGAGCATAGAGGAGAAACAATAATGTACAGTATGTGGAAAATAATGTGTTTTTTGAACCTTAAACCGCATAAACACATTTCATTACACCAAATACACAAAATAATGTTCTTTTTAGCAGCATCATATGACCCCTTTAAGGTCTCTTGTTGTAGTAAACGAACAATAACTGAATGACGTACTGCCTGGAGTGTGCAACCACTGGATACTTTGCTGTCCCATAAGGCCACGGGAGATGAAAAGACATATATGCAGAGAATTATGAGATGGATGGCAGTTTTTAAATGTAAAGGCCCATTCACACCAAGAATGATAACTATAAAGATAACTACTAGGCTATATTAGCAGCCACCAGCAGATGATATTGTCTGTTTATTCTAAGCGCACACTTGTCTGCCGCTTTAAATTCTCGAGCTCGTTACAGCAGGATTGATTCTGATTGGGTGTCAATGTTTTTATTGTTCATCATCTGGAAAAAATCATTCTGAAAGTGATTCCAATGATATTGTTTCTCTGTGCCTTTATCGTTATAGCTGTGGTGTGGACTCTTTAATATTGAGAACGATTTTTAGAACTATATCTTTATCGTTATCTTTATAATTATGGTGTGAACAGGCCTTAAGTCCTGTAGGTACCACAAACGTTAATTTTTTTATTATTTTATTTATTTATTGTTTGTCATGGTTAAATTGTATTCATGCGTTAATTGATTTGACATTTGTTTTTATAGTGCAGGAGTACAGGGGGCAAAGGACAGTGCCAGAGTGCCAGCTGTTTTTTTTTAAAGAAGTCAACACTTTTATTCAGTAATTAGAAGGACACATTAAATTGGATCAAAATGTTACAATGATTACAATGTTATTTACAATATATATATATGTGTGTGTGTGTGTGTGTGTGTGTGTGTGTCAAATAAATATGTTTTCTATTCACCAAATAATCCTGAAAAGAAGTATTACAGTTTCCACAAAATATTAGGCAGCACTGTCAACATCGATAATAAGAAATGTTTCTTGAGCACCAAATCAGAATATTAGAATGATTTCTGAAGGATCATGTGACACTGAAGACCACTGAATATTCAGCTTTGCCATCAAAGGAGTATATTATTTATAATTTTAAATATATTAAAGTAGCAAACAGATATTTTAAAATGTAATAATATTTCACAATATTACTCCATAACATAAATATAACAATAAATAATTTAATGATGTTAGCTGTAGGAAGCCATAGATATAGTTGCAACTTTTTACTGGACTCTGTCCCCTTTAGAATGGAGAAAAACAAACCCTGGACACCCCCACCAACCCCCCTGCACTCCGTCTCTGTCTCTGTAGGTATAATTTTTTTTCCCAAATACACTCTCAGAAAAAAAAAAGGACAAAAGCTGTCACTGTTGCGGTACCTTTGAAAAAGTTACACCTTTTTTACCTTGTGGCTCATTAGTAGTTCGGTACCTAAAGGGTGGAGCTACACTCACTGCAGAACGTTGATTGGTTGACAGAGAATCATTACTTGCACGTGCTACAAGGGGAATGACAACACAAAGGGAATGAAGCGTCTCCTTCACTCGTTCTGCCATGCCGCTCGTTGGGCTTGGATAACTGCCATTCCCTGACAACTGCATAACTACACAACATACTTCATCATAAGTATAGTAATTGGTTCTTCATTGAATTTGATGAAATGCAGGAATTTAGACACTGCTTCTGTATAGTTTCTCTCTTTCTGCTGTTGTTGTCTTCTTTCTGTCCATTGACTCCTTGCACCTTATTTTCCTTTCCCAGTCATCTTCTATTCTTATTTTGTATCTTACCTCTTCTCCCACCTCTCAGTAACAGTATTTTTGGCTTGTTCCTGTGTCTGTGACTGCCGGTGTGATTCATGATGGGGGTTGGTGAGTGTTGAGCGATTCTCTAAAGGAGCTCAAACCAGGCTAAGCCGTGTGAATTGTGTCAGACAGTGTTTTTTTTTTCTCCCTAGTGCTGATGATGGTTATTGCAGAGGAGGCACACATGCTGTGCGGGGTAGTGGACGAGGGTGGAGGTGAGGTGTGGTTACGGGCCCATTCGCTGCAGGTGTTGACAGATCCGTATATCCTATACTTCCTCCACGACACGGTCAGCCTGTGCGTTAGTGCTTACAAGCTGCTAATGTGAGCCCCCCATCCGAACTGCCACAGGGGAGTTTTCAGCAGCTGGCAATGTGTGAAATCAAGAGGCTTTCCCATCCAGTTTCATCCAGCGATCACGCCAGGAGAGAGTGAGAGGGAGAAATTAGCCACAGGTCTCCGACTTCAGGCTGTAGTCTGTTGATTCGTAAACTTCCTTGCCTTTGGCCTGTTACACTTAAGGTTGATTGGAAAATCCGGTCAACATTGTAATTGCTCACAGCAAGAATTGGACAGCTATTAAGTGTTTTTTAGTTTATCCCAGTTAAACCTGGAGAAAGCTGCAGTTTCTCTGTTTGCTGTGTAAATTACAACGTTTTGTATAGATTTTTTCTTACATTTACTTTTGCTTTCCACGGGAAGTCGTGGCCTAATGGTTAGAAAGTCGGACTCGTAACCCAAAAGTTGCGGGTTCGAGTCTCGTACCGGCAGGGATTGTAGGTGGGGGGAGTGAATGTACAGCGCTCTCTCCCACCTTCAATACCACGACTGAGGTGCCCTTGAGCAAGGCACCGAACCCCCAACTGCACCGCAGCAAAAAAATGGCTGCCCACTGCTCCGTGTGTGTGTTCACTGCTGTGTGTGTGTGTGCACTTTGGATGGGATAAATGCAGAGCACTAATTCCGAGTATGGGTCACCATACTTGGCCACATGTCACGTCACTTCACTTCACTTAATGGGGCTTTGAAAGTGAGTTTGGGCTTTATTTATCAATATTATACAGAGAAATAATGATGTGAGAAAGGAATTTTATGTTAAAGATCATTTAGTGCCAGGGTTTATTGTATTCTCTTTTTAAATGCATATGAATAATAATTTCCATTGATCTAAGATGTACAAAGCAGTCTTATTCTATAATTAAAGTGTGGCGTAACCCTAGTGTCCGTCCAACTTAAATAATGAACTCACAAGATTCTAGATTGTTTATGTTTTAATAAATGATTAATGATTAAAATCAGTGTTTCTCAGTTGGTGGGTCTCTTCCAGCTGTGGACGACAATAAACAAACAATGATAAGTGCAAATAATAAAATGCAGCTAACTATAAAGCCACATATTGCTAAAATAGCAAAATCGATCAAAAGTTTTCCAATACTATAATTGACAGAAATGTACAAAAATGGCTTCAAACCATGAACTTAATATTAATATTGCTGTTAATATCAATGTTTCACCAAAGACATTTTTGTTCAAAAGTTTAGGGTCAGAAAGGTTTTAAACTATTTTCTATTGTAATATATTTAAAAATATTATTTATCACTGTGATGTCAGAGCAGATTTTTACAGTTAGTCTTCAGTGTCACATGATCCTTCAGAAATCATTCTGATATGCAGATTTTTGTGCTCATTTTGTGTTGGAAATAGCTTTTTTCTGAAAACTAATACTTTTTGTCAGGATTCTTTGATGTATAGAAAGTTCAAAAGAGCAAAATTTCTTTGAAATATAAATAATTAGTTTTACATTATACATGTCTTTACTGTCACTTTTGATCAATGTAATGCACCCTTGCTTAATTAAAAAAAAAATTTAAATTAATGAATTTTTATTAATAAAAAAATATTTTTAAAAAAATGTACTAACTCCAAACTTTTGAACAGTAGTATTCATTTGAACCATTTTGGTAGCATGTAGGTTTGCCACTGCCACTCCATTGTACAATCTTGGTGCTAAAGTAAAACCAGTTGAGGACTACTATTTTAAATGCTATAAATGAATTATGTAACATTCAAGTACACGCAAATTATTAGTACATCTACTACTGCAGTATTAGCACAGCTATAGGGAAGCTACTCTGACATAGCATTAACATGTTTGGTTAAACAGTAATTGTCTGCTGCAATAGAGAGCATTTAAACCTAACAATTGTGCTTTGTCTTTAGGCTTGATGGGCAACTGAAGTTTAGTCTCACCTCAACAGTGAAATCATAAATGGACAGGAGTCTAATGTAACTCCCCTCACTTTTGTTTTGTAGGTGATATTCGTGAATTGCAGTCCAGGAGAGTTCAGCGGCGCGGAGAGGTGACGTTGACCGGATGCGTGTAGAGGAGCGTGCCGTGTGGCTTTGACCATGAGCCGGCTGATGTTGGGCCGGACCCTGGAGCGGATCTGCAAGGCTGTGCTGTTGCTCTGCCTGGTGCACTTCCTCATCATGATGATCCTTTACTTCGATGTCTACAGCCAGCGCTTTGACATCTTCAGCCGTTTTAACAATGGCCGTGGAGTGAACAGCTCACGAGGACCCCACCACTACTACTATAATTTCTCCAGGCCCAACACTACCTTTGCAAGCTACCTGGCCACGGCTGACCATCTTCTGCCCAGCACCAAGCCAGAAGCCAACCACACACCGCCGACCCCTAAGCCATTACCACCATGTCCGGAGGTACCGCCTGGTCTGGGTAAGTTCTTATAGGTGTGGCACATACAGTATATGAAAAGTATGAGTGTTAGGGCTGCACATTGACTCAAAATAGAATCAAAATTGTGACATAGTGTGCTATAATTAAACTAGAACTTATGGTCAAGTACACACTACAACTCTTTAAACACTATTTAAAACTTTATAAACTAGTTTTCGCTAACTGTCCGCTAACTGACGAACGTGGAAGCGCAGAGGAGAGTGCAAAACAAAACACCAGTCACGAATTAGAAGAACAACACGAGGATTTGTAAAGAAAAATGTCAGAGGATTTTGATATAAGCCAAGAGGAGACTGGTCTTCCTTTGCTGTAAACAAAACTTGGTTCTCGTGAGACTAGCATATTCTCGCCGGAGCTTACGCTACGCCTATGTCCTATGTCATCCACTGGAATGCCTTGTTGTTGTTGTTGTTCGTCCTTCACTGGCGAAGATGACCACGACTTCTTCAAATCACTGAATGTTGTGGGTGCGAAGATGGCTAATGAGTCCAATCCTCACTCTGAAAAGTCTCTAGTGAACGCACGTATGACAGTTAGTGGAAGCTAGTTTATAAAGTTTTAAATATGGATATTTTTCTTACACAAACGCATTGTTTCGCTTCAGGAGGACTTTATTAACCCCCCGGAACCGTGTGGAGCACTTTTTATGATGAATGGATGCACTTTATTTTGCTTCAAAATCTCGACCAGCATTCAATGCCATTATAAAGCTTGGAAGAGCCAGGAGGTTTTTTTAATATAACTCTGATTGTATTCTGAAAGAGTAGTCTGCACAGTTGTAGTCTGAAAGAAGAAAGTCATATACACCTAGGATGGCTTGAGGGTGAGTAAATCATGGGGTAATTTTCACTATCCCTTTAAGGTCAGATGTTTTCTTAAACAGGAAGCTCCTGGCAAGGATCTAGATCAGGCTTCCCTGTTGGAACTTCATAAAAGTAAGAACAAAATCCCTTGCATAACTACAGCGATCAATCGTTCAATTGTGCAAAGAAAAAAAGAATATTATGAATAATAGGAGAGACAGTAACACATGGAAGGCACTCATAACTCTCAATTAGTGGTCTGAACAGTTGAATTCTAGGAAGCAGAAGATGACTGGTGTGTTATAAGGGACATGTGGGCAGGACCCCAGCCACTGTTCCCCATCTCAGAGCCATAATGGATTCTCTGCAGACTCCAATTACTGTAAAAGCCGATGTCTCGCTCTGTTTTCCGAGCTGACTGGAGAGTTAAAATGGATTTAACATCAGCATGTTCTTCAGCGCACTTATATTTCATCCACCGAACCGCTTTATTACCAGTCTCTTATGCAGTGTATGACGTGTTCAGAGAAAATGACCTGTGTGCATGACTAACAGGACTGTACCAATTTACTGTCTCATTACTGTGTGTCAGTCTATCCTTGTTCACCATAGAATAAAATATATGGAAAAAGGGACAGAACTGCTTTATGGCACATCTTCCTAGGTGTGATTATTATGCAACAGGACGTCAGAGCCCTGTACATTATAAAGTAATATACTCCATTTGCATAAAGAAAAAAAAATCTCATTAATTACAATGTCATTGCACTGCAATTTTTAGCTCATAATAGGGCAAACCTTCATAATGAATGTGCAGCAGCGCTATTTGATATGCCTGCTAGCAGCGGGCCTTTGCCACCCATATCCTTCTAATGAGTTTAAAGCAGAGCTCTGGAGGGAGTTGAGCTGTGTCATATGACTCGAATGCTGTCTAGCCTGCTCAGGGGTCTCTCTCTTCCTCCGTTTTCATACTTTTTATGCCTATCCCTATGAGTAATGACAGAAACCCAAGATGGCCATCTCAAAACTTGTTATTTTCACACTCGGGGCCCAAAATGCTGAGAGAATTTGATCAATGTCTTTGGGGGCTCTTCATGAAATCAGATTCTGCAATGAAAACGCTTTAATGTATTCCCAGCTTTTTTGCGTCCTTCTTCCTGTCTTCTAGCTGCTGGAAGTACAAAGCACGCTGTGTCGACCACTGTTTTCAAAGAATTTAGTGTTTTCAGATGCTTTAGCTGTTGAAGTGTGGAACAGGCTGTTCATTAAACCATCCCAGCCTCTCGAGTTCAAAGCCACATTTTAGTTTGTCGTTTGCAATGCTGCTTAGTCTTCAATATGCCACTGTAATGTATATTTGATGTTTGCTGTCAAGCCAAGTCAAGTGCGTATGCAGTAAACGCTTGCTCTTTGGTGATTAGAAAACTGTAAACATTTTGAAAAATCGTCTTGATTGAGATGGCATTGAGCCGTTATTAGCCCAAAGAGATTTCGCAAATGAACATTGATTGGATTTGGCGCACCCTTTCCATCATCCTGCTTACAAGAGCTGACCTGCTGATGTTAGTTTAGAGAGACTCTAATGTAATTGAGGCATGTAAGGAGCAGACATTTCCAGCAAGATTTTCTGTGCCGGTCCCAGGTGCATGTAGAACACGGATCTTATTGCGGCAGAGGCCTGCGGGGAAAACCCGGGGTCTGTGGTAGATTGCATCCCAGCTGGCAGGTGTGGCTCGTGGCTGATGATGACTCACTGGTGCCATCTTCCTGGAGGGGAGCTGTGGCAGCGTGGCAGCCACCACATAAACGGCAGGAGGCCTTCCTTGTTATAATCACTCACAAGCAATTAAAGCATTAAAAATAGCCAACAACATGGTATTACAAACAGAACGTTTTTATATTATAGCTAAAGGTAATATAAATTCTCTGATCACTTACCTACAGTGGGGTTCAAAAGTATACGCATACACAAAATTTAATTTGAATATGTTTGTAAACATTAATGTTTTGAAAAATGTAAGACATTGGAACATTTTGACAGTAAATAAACACAATGAAGTGGCCATGAAACGGAAGTTGCGATAGTGAACGGCTTCTTAAACAAGAAAAAATTTTTGTTTTACTGCGATCTCATATGAGTGACAGGTTGTCTCGTCCTCACTCCATTTTGATTAAAGATCACGAGGCGAATCTTTTGCAGGAGAATCTTTAGCAATTCTCAAAATGAATATCCTTTTTTTTTCTCGATGCTTAAATTCACTTTTAAAATTATTGATTTTTAGTTTTAATTCATTATCATCAAAATAGTATACAATTTGAATATTAGTCATTTATCAGTTAACGATCAATAGCCATGAAAATAGATACTGACTTACTGTATTGGACATAATTTTAATATTGGGGCATCACTAAATTAAACGTTAGCAAATTTGTGACATTGACAAATGATCAGATATTCTTTCTTTTATTGAACTAGAAGCTGTTGAATACTGGATAATGTGATCCTCAGATTTTACATTAATTTATGAAATTCAGGCAGTTTGAGTGCTGCCATCATTAAAGCAGGAGGAGCTCAAACACTTATTTTGAAATGTGTTAATTTTTCAGTTCAGCTTTTCACTTTTATTGCTGCTAATATGCTGAGAATTTAATTAGAGAATTAGATAAATTCAGAATAGAAGCATTTTCACTAGTGATCTCAGACATTTGATCCCACTGTACCCTTATTAAAATAATGTCCTAAATACGACAAGTGCACCTGCCAAAGTGAATAGTTCAGTCAGTAACTCATTTAAGCGTCTCATAGAGCTGATGTGTTGGGATGTTGTAGCCTGAGGCATTCTGTCCGTGACTGTACTCGAATGAAACGTGGCCTGGCGCCTGCCAGCCAGCTGGCTCAAATGGCAGAAGCTCTGGCTCATAGGAAACTGACAGTCGACTCCATGAGGAGGGACAGACATTCTCTCTGGCCTGCTGACAACGTTCTCTCCCTCAGGTTTCCATCAAGCAAGAGGGGAAAGCTCATCTCAGGGACAGCACTTTGGGAAGGGGCAGGGGCACAGCCAACACTTCAGCAGAAAGACATTCAGAGACGTAAGAGGGAAATGATGAGAAGGATCAGAAAATGCAAAGATTAAAGCGATAGTTCATTTACTCACCCTTATGTTGTTCCACACTCCAATGACTTTATTTCTATTAATTTGGAATATTCATTCCAGATGAGTATTCACACACATCTGATTTCTTTAAGATGGTTCTTTTTAACTACATTTTTCTGATATTTGAGAGTGTGCTGATAGTCCAGGGCTTTTGGTTTTAGTTTAATTTTGTTTAGCTTAGTCTACACTTAATCCAGTACATTTCTTTATTTGATGAAATGTTTTGCTGCTGAAAGAAATAGTAGTAAAGTCAAAGATAGAGACCTTTGTAGTATAGATGTGATAATTGCCAGTATTCATGGACATTGTACAGTATAATGTGCACATGCCCCAAGCACAGTTTCTCTTCTTCTTTCTGCTGAGTCAGTTGCTTGCTAGTCGTGTTGTCAGGCTACCACAATGTGTTAAAAGCTTATAATACAGTAATACCAGAGATCTGTATGTTAATCATTGTAAAATAACTTAGAAAGCAAACTGTGTCTTGGCACAAAGGCAAAATAAAGTCTACTGGTTCAGGAATAGTATCAAGGAGACACAGCTACAGCTTCATTTTCCGTGCTTTGTTAGTAGTAGGAGAAAATGTTTATATTTGGATTTTTTGGCAGTCATCCTATTTTCTTTCAGCAGGGCAAGCAGTATTTTTTCTTGGTGTTTCAAGCTGCACTGCTCCTGCAGAAGTTGTAGTAAATTTTTCAGTAAGGGCAATCTCAGTCAACAATCAGTCATGTGTGTAGGATGTGTATGCAGACAAAATGTCTTTTTACAGGTACCTTTTAAGCAGTATTTGAATTGATGTCCCATAGTTTCCCCTTCAAGAACTTCAAAAATTCACACTTATTAAATTATGCAGCTTGTTCTTATTCATCATAGGAAACATGAATATATTAACGAGCGTTATGATCTCATTTGCGTCCGTTTTAGTTAGTGATTTCACTACTAAATTATTAAACTGGAAAAGCAGTTACGAATCACTAACAAAAAATTAAATGGAGGGGAAAATATTAATCTTATTTCTAATTGATTTATTTATATATTTTTAATTTAATTAAATTCTGAGTTTATTTTTTACATTTATTTATTTATTTTTATTTATTTATTTATTATTATTATTATTTTTACTTTTTGGAAGACTTAGTTTGGAAAACTTTTTGGAAGTCTAAAGCCCCACTCGATTCAAACACTGCAGTTAAACTGTCTTTAAAGAATCTTGGATCGGTCCCTTATGGTTAGTCCTCCAGGCACCCCCTGGCATTTGATCTATCTCTTTTAATTGAAGTTCATATTCAGGTCTCCTTAATGAAGGAAGGTCTAGACTAGAGGAAGTCTTGCTAAGAAGTAGTTAAACATCAGCATTTTCCTCTCTAACTGTGCAGCAGTTGTATAATCTTATAGAAAATTGAATATATAACTACAACTGAGAAGCAAAATTGTAATAATCTCAGTTCAACTTTCCATCCACTCTCCATTTTACAAGATAAAGTTCACTAAAGCCTTAGCAAAGACACAATGCGCTTTTATTCATCCATTACAGCCTTGTTTTAAGATGCTTCTTGGGATCTCTCTCATGAATTATTTATGACCATTCTTCGGTTTTTACTGGATTTCTTGTGCCCTAGTAAAAGTGAAACAGTGTTTTTCTAATACTTTTTTGTCTTTGGATGGGCACCCCCAGGGTCTGTAGGGTTCTCCGCTTGAGCAGAAGGTATAAATAGCTCTTTGGCATCACCCTGCTGGGTCCAGGTTCCGCCCATCACCTTCCCTGGAGCGCCTGCCTGCTTCCGCCAACACGCTCACTGAATATTTCTTTCAAGTGTAAGGACACTTAATGTTCCTTGTCTTACAAGAAGAATGCTTTCATATATTACTTCATAATGGTACATTTTTATCCGCTGAGCAATACTCAGGTTGTGCAGCGGCCTTTATGTATGTGCATTTAAAACAGGTAAAATTGTACAAGGCGGCATTTTTTATTTTATTTTTTTTGCAGCTCTTAAGTGCAAGAATGAAATATTCAGTGGTATTTTGTTCACTAATTTAATCTCTTGATTCATCACTGTTGACTGCACATTCATCACAGAATAGGATGTTTGGATTAGCTCATATGATCACATTTTGTATTTCTCATCAGAAACAAATTACTTTCAGTGAGATTACGACTTCTCAGATATTTAAGCGACTATTTTTTATCTTGAATTTGAAGTGGAGGAAATTGAAATGGAAAAGCATTGATAATTCAGCCACAATTAGCATGATCAACCTAATTGTATTCTAGAGTCCTCAAAGAGGCCTGAAAAGGTTATGGTGGAGAATAGCAAGACATAAATATTGATGTAATTTGATTTGATTTGATTTGATGTTATTAGACGTAATTTTCTTATGTGATGCAACAGCTTATCGACACTTGATCACAAAGATGGCAAAGCGCTCTGGAAAGGGAAAGTCTGCTTTTCAATGAGGCTGTTTTCTGTGCTCAATGTTAATATTTATGTGGTATTATAGTGTTTATTAATATTTAGAATTATCTTTTATTTTTATGTTTTTATGTTTTAGTCATTTTATGGTTTTGTCTTTTTTTAAATCATTTTTTAATGTTTTTAATATTCCTTTTTAGATGTCACATTTTTATTTCACTTTTAGTTTTAGTAATTTTAATACTTCAACCCATATATTTCACTTAAGTGCCAAGGAAAAAATGTCTAAGTTTTGGTTATTTTTTTTCTTAAAGGGGTCATATGATGTTGCTAAAAAGAACATTATTTTGTGTATTTGGTGTAATGAAATGTGTTTATGCGGTGTAAACATAAAACCATTTGTGATCGGAGAAATGACAAACAACAAGTGTTACTCACTGAATCATCAGTGGCAAATTCTTTATATTTAAATAACGTACTTACAGTCTGTGAGTCAGAACAACCGGCATTGTAGTCTACTCTACCAGGATCAGGAAACAGTCCTCCATAAAATGCGCTGGACACATCTGAATATTTGGGTTGAGCTGTTCTGGAACAGTGTTGTAAATACAACTTAACCATTGATTTCTAGTTGTGTCCTCTTTTAGAAGGCCAAACAAAGTAGTTTCGCTTTCACTTGACTCTTAACTTTTATAAAGAATATCTCTTTGGATTTGAGACTTTAGTCTTTGCAACTTTACAGATCTTCTTTATGCACCAAGAGCTTGTAACACTCCAAAGAGAAAGGAAAAAATTGAAATCACATCATATGACCCCTTTAAGTTTCAGTGTTTAATCTAACATTTATATTTTATTTCAGCTTGATTTCAGTTGTTGAAAATGATTTTTAGTGGTTTTAGTTAACAATAACAACACTGTTCTGTGGCATGTGTTTCAGACAGTTTTGTTTTGAATCACTGCTAGCCTGTTTGGATGCTCAGTGAATCCTCACAATATGATAGTTAATGGGGCAGCAGTATTAAGATTGTCACATCGGTTCAGTGTCTGAGAGAAGATTGTAGACACAGAATCAATGAATGCCAAATGTGAACTCAAGGAGCTAAGATGGCAAACGCTACGGCAGGCAGAGAAAATTGCATCCATCCCTGCCATAACACCCGGGGAGCCATTAAGACATTGGTGCCTTAACTAGACGGGCAGCGAGCTTTTCCAAATGATAAATGACAAAACAGAGGACTAATATTGTCATCTGGAAGGGGATTACAAAATTGTTTTATTTTTTTTTATTTTATTTTTTTTGCTGTGATCGCTGTGATGGAAAGCTTTGAGCAGAGAGTGTTGAATGTCTGGAACGGATTTATTTTTCATAGGATGGATATGTGGCTAAATTTAAAATGCAGATGTGGATGCAACGGTTTCATTTCACTCCTCATAAACCCCTCTCAATATAAAGCCGTTAATAATATGAAACCTCAGAAATGGAGAACAGAATGTCAGTGTTATTAGTTTATTTTTTAATTTTCAACTGATTTAATTAGACATTTCAGTTGTGTCAGTTTCGGTTGATTTATTCTGATGTGTTTGATTATTTATTAGCACTGTTTATTCATGCATTATGTTTGTAAAGTTTTCCCTGGATTATGTTAGGAAAGCCAGCTCTGGGAAATCAGGGGTATGTCCTAAAAGAGATCAAAGGATTTGATGCACACATATTGGATTAGGCCAAGGCCTATTTAATACAATAAGCTTAAACTGATAGCTATTATTGCACTAACAGGATAAGTGACCTCTCATCCTATCTGGTTTAACCAGTAGACACCGGTGAGATCAATACGAGGTCTCGCATCAACCTGTCGCTAATGTCATGTTCATGCCAACTGGAGAGACTCCAGTTCTCATTTCAAAATGTCTGAAGCTCTGAGAATATGATGATGAAACTCATTGGCATCAAGCTCTTGGCAGAAGTACCTTACTGACTTTTATTATTATTATTTTTAACATAGGTTCAAGTTTCACTGAATTCGTAGGTTTGGTGGGTATCCAAATCTGAACAAGTTTTCTATTCAGTGTTGCTGCAGGCACAAAAGCTAACATCAGTGGTAAAAACTTTAACCTTTTGGGATCCATCAATTTATTTTTGGTATTTTGTGAGTTTTGAAGATATATATACACTACCAGTCAAAAGTTTTTGAACAGTAAGATTTTTTATGTTTTTTAAAGAATTCTCTTCTGCTCACCAAGCCTGCATTTATTTGATCCAAAATACAGCAAAAGCAGAAATATTGTGAAATATAATTACTATTTAAAATAACTGCTTTCTATTTGAATATATTTTAAAATGTAATTTATTCCTGTGATTTCAAAGCTGATTTTTTTGCATCATTACTCCAGTTTTCAGTGTCACATGATCCTTCAGAAATTATTCTAATATTTTGATTTGCTGCTCAAAAAACACATTTGATGAGATTCATACATGGCTTTAATAAATAAAATATTGATTATATTGTTAATGTAAAAAAATTAAATAGAATTGTTTTTTTTGTTTTTTTTTCTGATAATGTGAGTAATGTTTATTTAACCAAGAAAATGTGACGGGGACATGAGTTTACATTTGATTTAAAAAAAAAAAACTTTGCCTCCTCATTTCAGAACGCCACTGTACACCACTGATATATGTGACCCTGGACCACAAAACCAGTCTTAAGTCGCTGGGGTATATTTGTAGCAATAGCCAAAAATACATTGTATGGATCAAAATTATTGATTTTTCTTTTATGCCAAAAATCATTAGGATATTTAGTAAAGATCATGTTCCATGAAGATATTTTGTAAATAGTTTTTTTGTTCTCAGTAATGACATCAGGACTCAATACATATGTTTGAGCTGTTGGTGAGACACTACAGCTAATTTAGTAAGAAATCAGGACATAAATAAAACATCTGTCATAAAAAATGTAAATATCTACCATATCATAGTCAAGAATGTATGTTTAGTGCTGAATTAGCCTGAAAGCTAAAAGTTGTGAAACTAAATAATATTTTGCCATGCCTGTGTCTTGCCTTCATTTTTTAAATAAATCCTGTAAATGATAAAATGATGTAAAGTAAAATGTTATATATTGTTTGTTTGTTATATATTTTTTAATGTTTTTAAAATTGTAATGACATAAAGTGTAAATCCCCCCTCCCCCCTCCGCCCCCCAAAAATGCTAGGTCTAAAAAAATATTATATCCTCATTTGATGTGTCCTCATTTACAGTGAGAAGAATTGCTAAACAGAATGGCTCACATCGCCTTCAAATGTCTGAGTTGTGAAACATGGGCACCAAAATGTGAGAAGAGCCATGAGAATGTCTCTGATGAGTCAGTCCCCCCACAGTGACATTAGGCTGCCTGGTCAGATGGAATGCAGTGTTGAGGGGACCGGAGTGGACCGCTATCTCACAGAATACCTGCCAGTGGCATCACATGTCACATTTGATTCATGACAAATGGATTTTGTGCTTTATGTAAATAAGAAAAAAAGCCATCGACCACTGTTGTCACTTGTAACAAAATACGTTTCTACAGATTTTTGTTTAAGCTGCGATCACAAGGTCGTCCATTTACTGCTGCAATAGTGAGAGTTTCCATTTCACCTTTCAACAATGAAGGACAGTGTAATGAACGAGAGAGATTGAGCTCTACCAGAGAACAAGTGCATGCCACAGTAATTGATTTTTAAAAAGAGGAATGTAATCCTTAAGCTCTGGCAAATTCCTTTCTGGCAGAAGGTCTTTTCAAGTTTTCTGTGCTACATCCAGACTGTTTTTAGGAACAGAGAAAGAGAACGAGAGGAAGCGGGATGCTTGATAAATTTGGCTCGGTTAAATTGCCTACTGGTTCCTCATCATGCTCAGTAAAAAAGATCAACCTTAGATCAAGCAAAGAATGCTGAAAATAGCTAAATATTTACTGGAATATTGTAGTTTTTGTATTTGGTTATTACAATATACAATAATAATAATAATAATAAAAACGCAAATGGGTTGGATTACTGGATTACTTTTTGAGTTCCTTTCACATTCCCAGCATACACTAGAGCATGAATTAATATGGCTGCATTGTTTGACTTTTCCAGTTTTATTTACACTGTTGTTGTTGATTTTGTTGTTACATTTAGTAACTTGTTGTCTTGTGATGCTTTCCTATAGCTTGTACAGTATAGAAATTCCAAGCTCATTGGCTGGATTCACTGGATGTGAACTGAATTGATCAAATGTATATACATAACGGCACTGTAATTCGCTTTGGAAAGGGTAATTTATTTGGCAGTTTAATGTGGTAGGATGAGCCTGTTCCTCTGCTTTTAAAACTTTGTTACGCTACTCTTATGTGTGATATTTTAATTATTTTTTTCATGTGATCAAGCACTTTGTACACAATGATTTGTAATTTTCTCGTAGAATAACCATGTATTCAATACATGGAATAAGCAACTTTTTATATCCATGTAAACGATGAGAACAGTTTGCATAGAACTTTTTAAGTTGATGCAAAATATTTTAAATAATCATAGAGTTACTTAATTCTTACAATGTTGCAATGATGGCAGATTTTAAGTCATGGCAACTTGACATTTTAAGTTTACTTGTCAGTTTCTTAAATAATTTAATAAACTCAACTCACAAAAGCCATGCAAACTACTGCCTTG
>NW_015665002.1:550473-560991 GCF_001515625.1 Sinocyclocheilus rhinocerous | reverse complement strand
GAATACCTGCCAGTGGCATCACATGTCACATTTGATTCATGACAAATGGATTTTGTGCTTTATGTAAATAAGAAAAAAAGCCATCGACCACTGTTGTCACTTGTAACAAAATACGTTTCTACAGATTTTTGTTTAAGCTGCGATCACAAGGTCGTCCATTTACTGCTGCAATAGTGAGAGTTTCCATTTCACCTTTCAAGAATGAAGGACAGTGTAATGAACGAGAGAGATTGAGCTCTACCAGAGAACAAGTGCATGCCACAGTAATTGATTTTTAAAAAGAGGAATGTAATCCTTAAGCTCTGGCAAATTCCTTTCTGGCAGAAGGTCTTTTCAAGTTTTCTGTGCTACATCCAGACTGTTTTTAGGAACAGAGAAAGAGAACGAGAGGAAGCGGGATGCTTGATAAATTTGGCTCGGTTAAATTGCCTACTGGTTCCTCATCATGCTCAGTAAAAAAGATCAACCTTAGATCAAGCAAAGAATGCTGAAAATAGCTAAATATTTACTGGAATATTGTAGTTTTTGTATTTGGTTATTACAATATACAATAATAATAATAATAATAAAAACGCAAATGGGTCGGATTACTGGATTACTTTTTGAGTTCCTTTCACATTCCCAGCATACACTAGAGCATGAATTAATATGGCTGCATTGTTTGACTTTTCCAGTTTTATTTACACTGTTGTTGTTGATTTTGTTGTTACATTTAGTAACTTGTTGTCTTGTGATGCTTTCCTATAGCTTGTACAGTATAGAAATTCCAAGCTCATTGGCTGGATTCACTGGATGTGAACTGAATTGATCAAATGTATATACATAACGGCACTGTAATTCGCTTTGGAAAGGCTAATTTATTTGGCAGTTTAATGTGGTAGGATGAGCCTGTTCCTCTGCTTTTAAAACTTTGTTACGCTACTCTTATGTGTGATATTTTAATTATTTTTTTCATGTGATCAAGCACTTTGTACACAATGATTTGTAATTTTCTCGTAGAATAACCATGTATTCAATACATGGAATAAGCAACTTTTTATATCCATGTAAACGATGAGAACAGTTTGCATAGAACTTTTTAAGCTGATGCAAAATTTTTTAAATAATCATAGAGTTACTTAATTCTTACAATGTTGCAATGATGGCAGATTTTAAGTCATGGCAACTTGACATTTTAAGTTTACTTGTCAGTTTCTTAAATAATTTAATAAACTCAACTCACAAAAGCCATGCAAACTACTGCCTTGGTTAAATTAAAGTCCTTATTATTATTATTTTTAAAGTATAGTGGTGTCCTGGGGAAATGTGTCTGTGAATGTAAGTTCAACTGCATATGACAAAGTCAGTAAGTCAAGTTTCTTGATCTGTAGGTGAACCCAAAGCAAAAAGCAGCACTCAATTTTGTTAAAATGGTGAAAAGATGGCTGCATTATCAAAAAGATGCCTGCCGATAGCTTGACAGTTGTTTATGACAATAGGAAGATAGTTGCTTGAATGCTTCAGCAACTGGACTTCAATGTATTTCATAGATGGTTTTTGCACTTGCCATGCTTTTTTACATTTAGAAGACAGAAGATGCGGTGTTAAACTTCAAAACAAATTTGATTGAATTGTTATCAAAAAACGATCTTCTGTTGTTATGTTTCATGAGAGTTTTGTAGTGTTTGTTCAGTTCTTTGATGCATATTGATCGTTGCAGTGAAAACAGAGAAAATAGCATTTTTTTACACTGAATTGACATTTTGTTCCGTTTAAACAGTTTAGAGCGGAACAATTTGTCCTTGTTTACAGTCCTTGTTTACCCCTGGCAGGTTTTTCCTCACTGTTATTGTCCCGTTCCATCAGCCAAATCCGAAAGCCGAGGGAAAAGTGTTGAAAACTCAAGTGTTCTGTATAGTCATTGTCAGTGGTAGTTAATGTCAGCCACAGACGAATGACTTCTATTAATTAGATTTAAAGACAATACGCAGCGACTTCCACTAGTAAGTGGGCTGCTCATAAATCATGAGGACTTTAGGTGCAGCATAATGAAACTGATGAAAGTTTGGCTTACAGCTTCACAGCTGCTGTAAAAGTTAATGTTACTGAGTTTGTCAAGTAAATCAAATATTGGCATGGAATTAACAGTATTTTGACTGACTGTTTTATATATATATTTTTATCATAAATGGTGTGCAGTAATGCTACACCTTGATAAATCTCTATATACAAGGCCACTTGGACTGCTCTGAGTCAGTATACCGCTCTATGATTTTATCATCTCACAACCGCTTTAAGGTGTTTTGGTCCACTTGCCTGGTGAAATGGCTGAAGCATATATCCAGTAAATCGCTTGTACCTTGAGGAAGTAGGTCACCACTGTAAATATCCCAGCAGTAACGGTTCCTGTCGTTGTAGCAGTATTGATCATGCAGCCACGGCCTCTGGAGATCTGCCTCAAAGGTTTTGGTTTCCATCACTAAATAAGAGAATGGAATTGTGCAGCACTGATGCACTAGTTAAAGTTTCTTCTAGGTCTAGCCTTAGAAAGTCTGAGGATGGGAAATAAATGTCAGTTTTCTTCTTGTCATTATTGGATGGGCACATTCATAGCACAATGTCCTGGAATGTCTGTCAGTGCAAGGACTATGAACAATAATTGACTAGTATTCTTGATTTTCTTTGTATTCTCTGAAGTATTTGAACTGTTCCTCCGTTCTGACAGCACTGCTATCAGAGTATACTATTGTAACCTTTCAGACGTTTTTCTCAACTATTAAAAAAATGCATAAGATGTAGAGTTTTTAACCTTTTTTAGAACTTTAGCTTCGTCTTAATCCTCGATTGAAGTTAAGTTTAATATTATATTTTTGTTTAATGCTAATTCTTTTTTTTTTTAAATTTGATTATTATTTTTACCTTTATTTATTGTGAAGTGGAAAAGGGCTTCTATGTACGCTAGTGTACAAAAGTTTGTTGTCAGTAACATTTTTTTTACAGTAGTGTATAAATGTTATAAATAAATTACAGCCAGAAATCACAAACGATCAACAATTTAAACAAAATGTGTTTAAGTGTACTTGAGTGTAATTCTGTTGATTTCACTGCTGAGCTGACTTCATTACAAGTTCATAAGCTACATAAGAGACACATTAAAAATATTGGCTTTGCTGTAAAAGATTTTCCTTACTGGCACAGAATGTGTTGCTTGTGTGTTGATTTCTGTTCCAGTCGACTGTCATTTTGACTGAATCAGCTGAAAATGATTTTTATTTTCTGTCTGTCTCCCTTTTCTCTTTCAGCTCTTTGTATAAAATGTGTCTTTTAGACTTAATTCAGAACTGATGGTCAGTACCAGAAGTCTGCTTTGGAGCTTTCAATCAAAATAATTTTCTGCTATAGGCCTTCTGCTCAGATATCTCTCCAGCTGGCAGTGGAAAGGGGTGCATGTGGCCCAGTTCAGGCCCAGTTCAACCCCAGGCTTTGGTGCAGCCACAGAATGATAAGGCTGAGCCAGTAACAAGCCCTCAAACCGCTTGGCGCAAACTCCAATTACACTGGTACCCTGCTCTGAATTCTCAGCATGGACATGAAAGCCAGTTTAGTGGGGTATAATTTCACTACGGCCATCAAAACTGCCCAGGGCTTCTGTTGGGTCATATTTATGTCTCGTTCAAGGAAAAGGGACCAACAAAATATATAGCAGCTTCACAGATTCCCCCTTTGACCGTCGGTAAATTCATGTACAGTATATTACTAGTTGGGTTTTGACAATTTCTCTCTCATGTGAGAAACAGCTAAAGTGTGTGTGGATTTCTAAAGTCTTGCAATCAATTGCTAAATTCCTGAACAAAGACAGGGCTCGTTTTCCATAGAAAGGACATGCAATGCTCAATGACAAAGCTGGAGGAAGCGATCACAGTACCTTCTGGGATCTAGGATTTGAGCTGTTCAGAAAAGGCTTGCCAAGCTGAAATCTTGCTAATTATTAATTACACACCCAAGTACTTGGCTCAGGGGCATGGCATATTTTCTGGAAATATGTTGTTCTCGGAAGGCAAGATACAACATTTTACCCTTCTAGTACTGACTGACGGCCTCTGATACTGCCATCTTATGTTCAGCAAACAGCCTGATAAGGGCTTTTGGTTGTAAATGACTGTCAAGCAGATAAAAATGAAAATGCACAATGCAAATGTGCTCTGGAGTGTAATTGCTGTCTCATAGTCTCAGCCTCTGTTAAGAGGATATGAACTCAAAATAATCAGCTGAAATCATTGACCTCAAACAGTAGCACTCTGTAGTGATTAGCAAACTTATCTAACAGCTAATTTAGAAATATTTAAAGTCTTAAATGCAATTATCGCTATTGCATGAGGGCTTGAAGTTTTTTTTTTTTTTTGAGGTTGCCAGAGATGCGCAAGTTTCTATGAACTGTATCCTATTTGTGGTCAATTTTTCTAGTTGTTGGCTAGACCTACTAAATATGCAGGAGAAATATGGAATATCTAAAACATCAGTTCTGTCAAAATAAATAATAATAATAAAAAGAAAGAAAACCCCAAAATGATGATGATTATTACAAACGCACTGGATTTAAACAGTAGACATTTTTAGTTTTAGAGGGAAGCAGGTGTTTTATTCTGTTCTGCTATACTGAATGTTTTAAGCAGTTATTGATTCCTATGTTTTTCTTTATAACCTGCATTATAATAATTTTTTTAATAATTTTTAGGCGCCTTTCAAGACACTCAAGGACACCGTACATCATAAAAGGAAGGCAATAAAATACAAAACAAATACAAAGCTATATGAAACACAGACATACAAATCAAACAAATCACTAAAAGCTATTCTAAACAGATAAGTTTTAATTTGAGCTTTAAAGACGGAAATAGAATCCAGCTGGCGAATGTGCAGTGGCAGAGAATTCTATAATTTTGGCGCTGCACAACTAAAAGCCCTACCACAAAAAAAACTCAACTTGAAATTTGGAACTCTAAATGTTTGGGTGAAGTGAGGGTCATTGTAAAAGTTTCAATTAGGTTCAAGGATCATTTACTACATTAAAAGGCTTTGAATCTCACTGTGCTGGTATGTGAGCAGTAACTGATAGAATTGTGTGTATATATGCATGTATGTATACATACATAGAGTACATATACATGCATGTATGTATTCTTTATTCATTTTTTTCTGTTTTTAAGATAAAACGCTAATTAACAGGCCAGAAAAGTTTTTTTTTCTCTCTCCATAGTTTTTGGATGTAATCTTACACTTCTAAACATGCAATATTCTCAGTGAATTGACAAAAAAAAATTCTTTAGGCAACACTGCATTTTTTTATTTGTATCATTTTTTTTTTAACCTTGTATTGGCCTTGAAGTATAAAGTGAAAAGGGATTGGCACATTGAAAGTTCTTTCAAAAGCAGTGTACGGAAACAGCACAATTTCACAGCAGTTTGCTTCTGTCCTGGAATAGAACATTGAGAAGAGAGATTGCAGAAATAAAGATAAATTTTTCATATTGCTAAACTATACAAACATAGACCAGAAGACATTATCAAAGACTTTTGAGGTGATCCCTGGCTGATCTTTTCCATTTCTAGACATTTCTTTGTTTCTCTGAGAGCAGAGTTGTTTTCAGCTCTGCTATTGATAGGCCTGGTTTCATAGCAGAGCTTGGCAGAAGTGTGTGTTCCCAGCTCTAGGGTGGTGCTTCCGGCTCCTGCTCATTACCTATGGAGGTAGTGGTGTGAGATTGCCTTCCCCTCTGGTTGGCCCAGCTTCTGTGGTTTCACATGAAAGGCCCGGTTTGACTGCGGGTGATGGCAGCTGGGAGCCCTAAACAAAAGGATCCTTTCTGTCTTCTCTCTGTGTCGCTGTCAGCTGGCCCTTTTATTGCCAGGGTTCTAGCCCTTTTGGAAGTCAAATCTGTTACATGGGCAGTGAGGAAGATGGAATTCTGTTGCATGGGTTGAGCAGGGCACAAATGGGAAAACTCTTACAACACACTGGGGAATCCATTTCCAGAGCTCCCCAGAATGCACCTGACATCCAGCACTGCTACAACCTTTTGTTTACTGCTAGTTAATCTTTCTGTGCCTTTTTAATCACTACTGGAATCTTCAATTGGAGAACCATCTAGTTACTTGTTTACCATTTGTTATGTTTGTTATAGTTTACCCAAAACATGAAAATTGAAGGTCACTGTTGTCCAGACGTTCTTTTGTGCTCCGCAGAGGAAACTATGTCATACAGGTTTGAAATAGCATGAAAGTCAGCATTTTTTAACTCTTTAAATATATCTATTGTGCTACACAGATTTGTATGTAATTCACTATTCATTTACCATATTTACTGTGGGGTGCAGCCAGTTCTGAATTGTGTCAAACAAATCAGTGTTCATGTTTAACCTATCACTGAAGTCAAGGCTGATAAAATATTTTATTTGCTATTTATTTTTTTATTTTACTCCATTAGGCCCATTTCACACCACAAATGGAAGCAGCACATTTATTTTGCCGCCCTTTCAAACAGGTTACAATTTTCACACTGCCTGCATAAATGCACTGCTTATGCAGGCAGAAACGCTGTCAGTATTAAAGCACAATGTGATGTTGTTGCAGTTAAGATGCTTCTTTGCCTTATACAGTTCATTTGTAACACTGAACCAGAGTCATATGCTTATGAGTCACTATTGACAGAAATTGCTGTTCAAAATTCTTCGCACATCTTACTAGGTCTGTTTTGTTTTTTGACTCTTTGTCTAAGTGTAGGGCTACAAGAACCTCTCATCTTTTAATGAGAATTACAGGAAGGTGTCTCTCTTGCCACATGATCAGTAGTCAAAACAACAGGAAATAGGAATGAGTCATCATTAATGGCTTCTGCCATCTTTTTATTCCATTTCAGATGCCAGTGAGCTACTAGTACTTGATGGTCTTAAGTACAGTCAGCGTTTTTGCTCGTCTTGCACACTTAGAAATGTTGCTGAATGGACCTACACTATGTGAGAGGATGCTTGGCAGGTCCTGAAAAGGATGTTTTCGTGTATTGAACAAAAGATGTGGTGTATATGAAGTGAGTCTTACGATTCACTTAGAGAAGACAGCGAATATGGCACCTTTTCATTACAGAAATAGTGCTGGTGGTAAGTGAGATGTTCTCGGATGATTGACATCGACTGAAGCTTTATGTGAGAGCTTTTTCTGTGAGAAATGGCTGCAGCAGACTGCTGTGTTAGGGATAATATACAGTCAGCTCCTTCCTTTCGCTGTTTATTTTGCGATAATGACCAGCTGACTGTACAATGTCCTGCTATTATAGGGCTGCTCAACCATAAATATGTGGACATGAAATTTGAGTTTAAATTATTTTATCACTTATACCTGTATGTTGTTGTAAAGCAAAGAAAAACAATAGTCTCTAGTCTCTATCTGTATTGCTTTGAAATTTGCAGGTCTTGTTTTTTTTTCAATCAGCCATTGTTTCTAATTATATGAAAAATGTTTATTACAAGTCATGAAATTAAGCAACATAATTAAGCGAAAAAATAGTCCATCACAATGCACAAAACAATTGGCCAAGCGTTAAGATGATCATAAGTATTATTACCACTGAATGTTAATAGTGTTATATGACTACTGACATAGACTCAGTTTCCCTACACTCTCAAACAACTTAAAATGTGATGTTACTAAAAATTGTATGCATAAAATGCATGTTTTGCAATAAACGTACAAAATCTTTCCTGCAAACTCATTGCCTTTCTGCGAAATTCACCATTCTGACATTGAAATGTTCACACGATTTGTGCAAATCTGATGAGCTTTGTAAAACCATTTATGATTTTGACTCATTGCTTTTCTTAAAAAATAGTTTAAAGGCTGAATTGTGAAGTTTATCATTTTATAAAACTTTATGTTTTGTCAACTTGTATTACGATGTTACCATAGACATTGTTGTTGTTTCAAAACAATATTGCTACAGTAAAACATGTAGTTTTATTCTAATATCAGAATTTTCTGAAATAATTTCAGCTTCTGATTTCAGTATTTATTTAATTAATTGGAATACATAAAAAAAAATCACCCTTTTCATTGGTCCAGAGTTTGCAGGTAAGAATATATATTTTTCTATATATATAATGAACATCTTTAAATCAAAAGTTTTAGATTTCTCCATTGTTTTTAATTTTAATAACGTCGTTTGCAGTACTTCATGGGATTGTAGTTCTTTTCCTCATTAACAGTCTTGTACCTTTGTCTCTCTGTCTGATTTTCAAATACTTTTTTGCTTTAAATCAAAGTTTGTAATGCTGTAATTCACCTCATAGCTGCTCTGTTCAGTTCATGGCTTATAACTCGTAAATATTGACTCTTATAAATATAAATAAAGACTCTTTAAAATCCTTATTGGAAACATGAATACTTCCAGAATGAAGACCAATGATAAAAAGTGAACAAAGCAAAGTTAAACAGCATCCAAACACCATGAGTGAGTGATCGGGAATAAGAGTTGCACACTAACAGGTCAATATATCCACATTTTTCAGACATTATCATAGTGTCCAACTTGATTTGTAAGCGATTCCAAAATGTGAGATGTTCTAGTATGTCAGTTGTTTTGATAAGAGAGATCTAATCAACATCACATTTCATCTCCTCCATCTCGCTGTTGTCATTGCACCTCTTTGTCTTTAACCAGTTATTTAGCATAGCTATTAGCACGGAAATATTTAAATTATATCATTTATAAGCACCTGCATTGACTTGACGCTGTGTCCCTGTCGCAGCATAGCGTGCTAGCATTCATCACTCTCAGTGTTCCCCAGTGTCTGCTTACTTACGGCTGGCTGACACCAGCACTGATGGAACTGCTCTATCAAAGGACTCTAGTATCTGTCAGTGAGTCACCAAGTCGCTCTGTGACATGCCAGTCGAGTAACACGGCACATCCGAGGATCAGTCCATTTAGGTTGGCACACGCCAAATAGAGGTGTGAAGGGTGAAACCTTACCCTCTGTGAAAGGTTATCGCCTCACCTCTGTCTTCACCTTTGAAGTCGGGCTGCACTAAACAATGTGTTATTGAGCAGGATGTAATTCTAGAGCGCCATGGACTGTGTTGATCTACCGCGGAGGGCAGAGACTATGAATTATTGAGTCCCGGGGCGATAGATGCATTTGGATGCCCTATTGTGTCGGTCTGTGTGAAATTTAAATTGTGATGGTCAGATAGAGGGGAGCAGAGTTCAAATACGCTGTGATTGAATCTTAAATCTCAAATGAGTAACGTTACAAAAGGGTGAGCTGATTTTCTCTAGAGTTCTGTAAAGAACAACATGTGACTCCCTACTGCTTTGAGGGTCATCCACAAGTCCACAAGTACTACAGATATAAAGATAACTATAACAATATGTATAATATCATCCTCTCCAATGCACAATAATGATCTGTTTATTATAAACAAGCACTGCAGTTTTGTCATCTGCTGCTTTAATGCTCAAGCTCTTTAAAGCAGGATTGATTCTGATTGGCTGTCAATGTTTTTAGCGATCATCAGCTGGAAAAAAAGAGAGTCCATTCAATATAATTCCTCTGTGCTGTTATCGTTATAGTTGTGGTATGTTGTTCTTTTAAATTTAGAATGATAAAATAAAAATATGTAATTATTGTTGTTATTATGCCCTTTATGTCATCTGCTGCTTTAAATGCTTGAGCACTTTGATGTTAGGTGGATTCTGATTGGCTGTTAATTTTTTTTTTTTATCATTCATCAACTGGAAAAAAACATTCTGAAAGTGATTCCAAAGATATAATTTCTCTGTGTAATTATCATTATAGTTGTGGTATACTTCCCTGTTCTCACAGAATTAAAACGATTATTAAAGCATTATATTTATCATCTATGTGAACAGACTTTTGACTTGTTGTTGTGAAAGTTGACTTGGGCTCCAATTTAAAGAATTGTAAGCAACAGATGTTCAGATCTACAAATAATTTTTTTTCTCAGAATATCACAAAACTGTTTAAATAGCAGCCACTTGTGCAGTGTCTGTTTTTCTGGTGAAAATGTTCCACATCAGTGCTTTTCTAGGAAATTGGAAACAATGTAGAACAATTAAATGATATTTAATGGTTCTACATTGTTTATAAAGCATGTAGAAAACTTGAGACTATACTCTTTATACTCAAAAAAATGGCAAAAGGCAGTTTGGCTTGTATGTTTCTGCACAACTTGACTTTGAACTACCACCAACTGAGGTTTAATTAAACATCTGATATGAACAGAGCTGAGTGTTGCTTTGAGAACCGCTCTGCCCCGTAGCAGTTGGTTGAGGTGGATGAGATGCGTTGAGCAGCTGGTCTGCTACATGTAGTCTGGTTTTTCCTCTCTAAAGCCTGAAGTTGTGTGGTCTGGAGACTTCTGGGCAATGGCAATATTGCGTCTGTCTGTCTGTCTGTCTGTCTGTCTGTCTGTCTATCTATCTATCTATCTATCTATCTATCTATCTATCTATCTATCTATGTCTGT
>NW_015665002.1:543763-546220 GCF_001515625.1 Sinocyclocheilus rhinocerous | reverse complement strand
TTGCGTCTGTCTGTCTGTCTGTCTGTCTGTCTGTCTGTCTATCTATCTATCTATCTATCTATCTATCTATCTATCTATCTATCTATGTCTGTCTGTCTGTCTGTCTGTCTGTCTGTCAGCCATTGTTATTAAAATGTTTATTGCAAGATGTAAAATAAAGGAAAAATTTGACTTCGGGAACAGCTATGAAGGAGTGAGCAGTTAGGAAGCGGGGCTCTTGATCCATCTTTTAAATTTCAACTGTATACACAATACATACGATCAGCAATCATAGTAATAATTATCTAGAACATCACTGGCCTAATTATGAGTAATTCTAAGCAGAAGCAGGCTCTCTTCAGCTCCACCGACAACAAGATCCACCGCTAGCAGCTATGGCGGCCTCCTCTAATGTCGAAAAGCATTCCACGGCTGAAACTGGATCCATCTCCATGGACCAATAGTTTCTGAACTAACTAAACAGCAAAATAAAGGAAAAATGTGTAAAATACTGCATTTATTTGTAAAATACACAAGGCTGCATTTATTTAGTAAAAAAAATAATAAAAACAGTAATACTGTGAAATATCAATACAATTTAAAATTTTACTTTATATTTTGAAGTGTAATTCATTCTTGTGATGGCAAAGCTGAAGCCATTAAAGCCAGTATCTTCAGTGTCACACGATCTTTTTAGAAATCATTCTTATATGCTGATTTGGTGCTCAATAAACATTTCATTTATATTCAGTGCTTATACCATTCATAAATGTCTTTACTGTCACTTTTGATCAATTTAATTTGATTAATTTGCTGAATAAATGACATATTTATATAGAATATTTCATACATAGTGGTAATTCAAAGTGATTTACAGAAAAAAAATTGTAATCATAGAATGCTTCATAAGAAATAGAAAAATGAAAAAGATTCAATAAAAGTGAAGAAAAAAATTAAAACAATCTGATGTTTCTGATGTTTCATAAACCGTTTAATCCAATTAATTTATTTATTGTAAGTTGCAAAAAGGAGAATAATAATAAAAAAAAATCATCATTGTTAATGTATTGCAAAATATTCAATATATCTTCTAGCCCAAGTGCCATCTCAAATTTTGGAGACATTCATTATGACTCTCTTCTCCTGCCCACTCCCCCATAGTCATGTTCCTTCTGCCCATTTCTCTGTGTCTTTCTCTCTTTTTTGTCTCTTCGACTGTTCGCCTCCAGTTCTGTCCTCCCACTCTCTCCTCCCCACCTTCATTCCCTCTACTGCTTTACTTCTCATGGCTCTCAGCATGCAGTGTTATGTTCAGTGACTCCTCCATCTGTTCATCTTTTCCTCTTCCTCTCCCTCTCTCTCTCTTCTGCTTCAGTGGTCACTTACAGCCACGTGGCTCTGCTGTGTAGTTCACTGGGCGGCCAACACTCTATCACCATAGCGGGAGACATAGCCGCAGAACACGGGAATGACCCAGGGTGTCTTAAAAACATTTGCTGTGACTAATCTTACTTTTCATCCTCTCTTGATTAAGTGGCCCCCACAGAAACACACCATGGTACAGTGATGATATCAGATAGAAAACCACGACAATTTGATAGATTTACGTCACCCTGCTCGTGACGTCTCGCTGCTCCATTGGACGGATTTGACACGTGCTTCAGAACGCGGTCACGCAAGGGCGTTCCCAAAGCGATCTCGACGCAGCTCGAGTTCCTGAAGGGGAACCAGGATTCTGTACCTTTCAGAATTTAATTTAGAATGCCCTTCAAATTCCAGATGAATTCCTGAAATTGTATTGAATCTGAATTAAGGTGGAGCAAACAGGATGCAGAATTGTGGTTGAAATTTGAATTAAATTGGAATGAAATTCAAAGGAGCAGCTTTACAGTAATGTTATCGTGTAAACTTCTTTATCTTGTAATTTATCTTTATCTTAGCAGAATAAATTAATCATGGCTGACTGCTAATATTAGGATGGTACATGTCTAAAAACATAAGAGTAAAACAATGTTATTTTATGTTATCGTTTGTTGGTTTCAGTTGTTCATGCTATTCATGTTCCTGTTGTTCTAAACCTGTATGACTCAAGAATGTTTCAACTGCTTTTTTCTAAACAAGGAAAGTCAATGGGGTCCAAAACCGCCATTGGCATTTATTGTATGGACAGGAAAAAAAGAAGAAAAGAAAAAAACACTGATACATACCTGATAAATTATGATATATACGTATACAGTGGGTACGGAAAGTATTCAGACCCCCTTAAATTTTTCACTCTTTGTTATATTGCAGCCATTTGCTAAAATCATTTAAGTAAATTTTTTTTCCTCATTCTCCTGACTACCAGGAAAAAACAGTTTTGTGAATTTAGTATTTTGTCATGTGTCATTACATTGTTTAGAGCATAAGAAAAAAAAATTTTAATAAAATTTTTGAAAAATTATATTTTATTCATATGTTATGCCATGTCCTCTGTAG